>NW_007248605.1:29380-53955 GCF_000164805.1 Carlito syrichta
GATCATGCTTGAACTAACATAATTCACTGACGTAGCATAACCTATTCTACAATACTTTCTTTGAATAAAATAAATTCAATTTCTATAATAAGTAGAAAAACCCTACACAAACTGTAGCTAAAACTGGTTTAAAAGAATGCAGCCCAGTCCAAAGTACGTGCTGGGCCCTTAGGATTGTGGCCCAGCCCAAAGTTCGTGCTGGGCCGTTTCTAGTAACTCTAAATAATTATCTATATTATTAAAGTTGAAACAGCACTTTATATGTATATACTAATTCTACAAATATACTTTTAAATCTTATAAATAAGCTTATATCATATTAAAGGCTCCCAAATGTGACCTGAGTTTGAACTGCGTTAAGTTTAAAGCTGAAACCACAGTCTATGAGAAACGGGAACAATGGACTCCTAAAGTAAGCTATGCCTGTCATACTCTCAGAGCTTCATGCTTAGATCATCAAAGTTCCTTCTAATGAGATGTGCTAAATAGCAAAAAAAGAGGAGGGAATGGGCCAACAGCTCCTGAACACATCCTAGTGGTCTCAGGGTCCACAGCCCACCTTGATCCCTAATGTTCAGGTGGGCCTCCATGGCCGGCTCCCAACAGGTACATAGACCAATGGAACATTTTAGAGATTCCAGAAGTAAAACTTCAATTTCTCAACCAGCTCATCCTTGACAAAGCCTCCACCACCAACCACCGGGGAAAGGAGAACCTGTTCAGTAAATGGTGCTGGAAAAACTGGCTAAGCACATGCAGAAGATTAAAAAAAGACCCCTACCTATCACCATACACAAAAATCGACTCTAAATAGATCAAAGACTTAAATGTAAAACCTCAAACTATTAGAACCTTAGGAAATGCAGGAGACACCCTTATGGAAATTGGAACTGGCAACCAATTCCTGATCAAAACCCCAAGTGCCCATGGCTTAAGAGATAAGATAGACTAGTGGGACCTCTCAAACTGACAAGCTTCTGCAAAGCCAAAGAAACCATTGAGAGAACAAGGAGACAGCCCACAGACTGGAAAAAATTTACCAACTGTATATCTGACAAAGGCCTAACATCTAGGATCTACAAGAAACTCAAATGTGCCGAAAAGGAAAAAACAAACAGCCCCATTACAAAAGTGGGCAAAAGATGAATAGACACTTCTCAAAAGAAGATATACGAACAGCCAACAGTTACATGAAAAAATGCTCGGCCTCTAGTCATCAAAGAAATGCAAATTAAAACTACACTGAGATACCACCTAACTCCAATCAGGATGGCCATCATCAATAACTCAAAAAACAGCAGATGCTGGAGAGGATGTGGCGAGAAGGGAACACTTCTACACTGTTGGTGGGAGTGTAAACTAGTACAATCTCTGTGGAAAACAGTGTGGCAATTCCTAAAAGATCTAAAAATCAACCTTCCATGCATGCTGGGAATATACCTGGAGGAACTCAAATCACTCTATGAAAAAGATACCTGTACACACATGTTTATTGCAGCATTATTCACAATAGCAAAATCATGGAACCAACCATGCTGCCCATCGAAAGAGGACTGGATAAAAAAAATGTGGTACATATACATAATGGAATATTTCATAACCATAAAGGACAGAATTATGAACTTCACAACAACTAGATGGGCTTAGAGTCTATAATACTGAGTGATCTGTTGCAGAAACAAAGAACTGAGAATCACATGTTCTCATTCATAAGTGGATCTTGAACAACTATTGTAATACTATAAGAAAGGGATTGGCAGTAGAAGGAAACTGTCAGGGGAGGAGGGTACCTGCATAATGAACATTTGTATATTTAACTGTAAGTTGTACCCCACATATTTAAAATAAAAAGCATGTTTATTAGTTTTAAAAAATAGTTGACCATATGAAAAGGTTTTATGTAAAAATCTGTGATCTGATTCACATTTGAAAAGGATCAGTCTCTCTAAAGACTGGGTTTTAGAAAGGTAAAAGGGAAGTAGAGACATCAGCTGGGAGGCTGTTGAAATAATCCAAACTAGAGTCAACTGGTGACCTAGACTAATGGCAGTGAAGGAGATGGCAAGTTTATAAAGACTGAAGATATGCTTGACTTGACTTTTTGTGTGTGTGTGTGTGTGCCACTTTTCCACTTGTCTGTGTCTCAGCTATCTTTTCTATTTTTCCTATTATATTTTTTCTCAAATGATCTTAAGAGTTTTTTCTGATGTTTTTGGATGTCTTTTTTTTTTTTTTTTTTTTACTATACTGTTCTTATTTCCTGTTTGTCTGGTAAGTCTCAGCTTTCTATTACTAAAACTACAAATTATTTGTGTCTACACCTGTTGTTTGCTCCTTCATTCTTTCCTAGATTCTATCAGTTTTTCCCTCCTCAGGGATGTTTCTTATCAATTATTTCCTCCGTCTTTAGTATTTCTCCTTCTCTAAGCATTGTCCCATTAGATGTAAATGTTCTTAGGTGTAGCCCATCTTTTTTTGAAGTCAGCTTTGTTCACTGTAATTTATACATAGTAAAATTTATCCTTTAATGCATAGTTTAGTGAGTTTAGACAAATGCATATACATTAAGTCCCCTACATATAAACAAGTTCCATTCTAAGAGTGTGTTCATAAGTCCAGTTTGTTTGTAAGTCCAACAAAGTTAGCCTAGGTATCCAACTAACACAATTGGCTACTTAGTACTGTACTGTAATAGGTTTATAACACTTTTTGCAGAAATACTACATAAAAAACAAAAAATAAAACATTTTTAATATTATAATACAGTACCTTGAAAAGTACAGTAGTACAGTACAACAGCTGGCATACAAGGACTGGCATCACATTTGCATTTCTGAAAGTTTGCAACTTGAAGGGGACTTACAGTAGTTGTGAAACCACCATCACAATCAAGAAATAGAACATTTTATCACCCCCAGAAAGTTCCCTCACACACATTTGCAGTCAATTCCTACCCTCCTTTCTCATCTCTGGAAACTCTTGATCTCGTTTTTGTCTCTATAATTTTGCCTTTTCCAGAATGTAATATAAATGGAGACATACAGAGTGTGGTTTTTTTAAAATTCATTTTTTAACTTAGTATACAGTAATGCTTTTGAGATTCATCCATATTATTATATATATCAGTAGATTCATTTGTTAAATTGTGAAATGATGTTCTGTTCTATATTATATTTTTATTTATTCCTTGAGAGACATTTTGGATCTTTACAGTTCTTGGCTATTATAAATAAAGCTACAATAAACAGTCACATACAGGCTTTGTGTGGGCATATGTTTTCATTTCTCCTGAGTAAATACCTAAGAACAGAATCACTGGGTCACTTAGTAAGTATATGTTTATAGGAAACTGTCAAGTTGCTTTCCAAAGTAGTTATACTATTTGCATTCTCACTAACAGTTTATGAGAGTTCTAGTTTCTCAACATTCTCACTAACCCTTAGTATATCAGTCTTTAATTTTAGCTGTTCTAGTAGGTGTGTAGTGGTATCTCACTGAGTTTTTAATTAGTATTTCTCTAATGACTAATGATGTTTTCTTGTGCTTCCTTGCCATCTCTGTACATTCCTTGGTGAAAGATCTGTTCAGATCTTTTGTCTATTTTTTGAGTGTTTCTTCTTCCTATTGAGTTGAGTTTTTTTATATGTTCTCAATGCAGTCCTTTCTTAGATAAATGCCTTGTGATTATTTTCTCCCAGTCTATAGCTTGTCCTTTAATTTTCTTACCAGTGTCTTTCAAAAAGAAGACTGTTTTAATTTTGATAAAGTCTAATTTATCATTTTGTTGTGATTTATGATATATACTTAATCTCAGGTCACAAAGAGTTTTCTACTGTATACTAAAAATGGAAATGCAAATGTGAACAAGATATACAACATACTTGTCTTCACTGTCTTTCTTTTTGTTTTATAGTTTTAGTTTTTATATTTAGATCTGTGAGTCATTCAAGTTAATTATTTGTAGGCAAGGGTCAAGGTCTAGTTTTTTTTTTTCATGTGGATTGTTCAGCACCATTTGCTGAAACTACTATGCTTCTCTCTTTGAATTACCTTGATAGTTTTCTTGAAAGTCCATGGACTAAATACATATAGGTTATCCCATATTTTAGCAAAGACCTTCCTTGACTTCACATGTCCATTTAACTAAAAATGCATTACTTCACCATAGCCATTCTTTAAAGAGTGGTCTAGACTGTGCTTCTTCATTTCTTAACTTCTCACACTGACATCTTTCTCTACTATTCCACTAAAACAGTTCTTGACAAAATCACTAGCAATCTCTGTTGTAACATTAATGGCTTACCCATATATTTATCCTTGTCTCATGTGAATCTCCCTTCTCATGTGACTTCTCATGTGACTTGCCTTGGACATTGTTGACCCTACCTTCTCTTTCAGACATTCTCTTCCCTTGACTAATGCAATCAAGGGAAAAATCCTTCGTATTTTTCCTCTGCTTTTCTGTTTGCCCTTATGAGTCTACTTTCCTAGTTTTTCTTTTGCCTATTAAATATTACTGTTCCTAAGGTTTCTGAACAAAGCCCTTCTTTCTTCTCATTCTATGCATATTCCCTGCTTATTCCCATTACTCCTTTGGCTGAAGAATCTCAGATTTATATCTGACCCAAATCTTTTAGATTCATTTTTCCATGTCTATCAGAACCATAACCCTATGAAGAAAATCACCTTGTATATATCTTGTTCACATTTGTATTCACATGCTTAGCACAGAGACCTTAACTATTTGTGAACTAAATGAGTACATAAGCAAACTAATCAAACCATGCAGTTGGTATTATATCATATCATACAATTCCAGTGCAATATTTTAATATCAACCCTTTGATTGATGCCATATATAATTAGTGAGTTCATGACTAGGGACACAAGAGAAGTAAATTGGTTACTTTTAGAATCATATAATTTGTCCTCACCATGGCTATTCTCCTGTTGCAGTTGATAGGGAACCTTAGGATGAAGAGATTGGAATGAAATTCTGGGCAGGGGCAGGAAGGAGATGGGAGAGTAAGGAGACATTTCTCCAAATATTGCAAACACTGTTTCTAAGATTTTCTAGTTCAATAATTTTCTTCATCAATTACCTATAATATTTGGGGAATAAAATACTTAGTGGCTCTATTAAATTCTGATTGTAACTTTAACTGTAATATATCATTTCTCTTTGGATTTCCTCCCAAAAATTTATAAGTTGCTGTAACATTTTTAAGCCCCAAAATGATTCTCCAGTTATGTAGAAAATGTAAATTGGGAAATGTAGATTATTCTGAATCTTATATAATGAACATTTTTATGAGGATTTGCATGCTCACATCAAAGAATGTATATGCTTGTTATGGGTTTAGCATCATACCAGGTGCTTTGGGGTTATTTGGGAGAAATAAAAGGTCCAGTCCTTATTGCTGCACTCAGGGAGAACATACCTTCAAAGAAATAAGTAAGGCACATATAGCCAAAACTGGCAAGTAAACACCAACACCTGTTAGGCAGTTTGCATTTTACTTGGCAGGAAAAACAGTGTGTCCTGCCACTAAATATGTGTTTTTGGCCTTGCTTGTCACTGCAAGCTATTCTGTAAGTGTGTTTAGAGTTTCTCTATTATATGCCCTTTATATTTTTTTTAAGAGCATACACTTCCTCACATTTCTCCATCTCTTTCTTTCCTACATTTCAGTGAGCGGTTTCTGGTGAGACTGAACAAGAATGGTGGGCCAAGGAACCCAGAGAAGATAGATCGAATGTGTGCCCTTTTTACAGTATGTGCAAATTCTTTTTCCCTTCTTTGCTGTTGATTCTAACCTGGGGCCTGCTATGTGGATATTGTCACCCTGGAAACAAGCATTGATTCTAATTTCCACATAAACTGGGGCTAACAGGACTTGATTTATGTTTCTATCAGGTTTTAATGAAATATTTACAGAAAACTGAAACTAGCTACAGTTTTTAACTGAATTTTTATTAAAGAAATATAATTAGGGACCTTTTACTGATGTAGATTTTATACACTATTTCATATAATAGACACCTAAAATTTGACAAAAGTCTTTCTTACTATTCTTACCCAAGGCCACTGGTAATTTCTCTCATGTGTAAGTATAATTCCTTTTAAAGACATCCTCCAAATTTATAGCTTTGCAGATTGTTTGTGAGTTCATATACAGTAAGACAAACTAAACAGTCCTCTTCCAAATGCCAAATAGAGAATCTTTTCCTGCTGGGATCTGTACCTTAGTTTTTTTCTGAGTAATTATACTATTGTTCATGATCTCTACAATCATGGACCCATCAACTCAGGCTTAATAATCTGCTCATTAGAAAGTAGTAAACCTCACAATACCACATTGACTTGTATATTCTTCAAGTTGATTCTAATTTACTAATTTGTTTTTATCCAGTTAAAAAACAGTCCAGCTTTATTTATTTGAAATAACTTATTTGCTGAAAAAAAAAAACAAGATTGTCTCACAATTTTAAACCTGTTTTGGTTAATGTGAATTATTTGATCTGTTTCAGTGATACTGAGTTTCATCAAAACCTATTGTGGTAGAGGTGTGGTAGTCTCACAATGTCATTGACTTGCTTATGGTGTGTGATTGCCAGGTGACAGATATGTTAAAGCTTACAGCATGCCTCTTGGATGCAAATGAGATTTATCTAGACATCTAATATGTGACTTTATCTGAAAAATACAATTGTATTTGTTCATTTCACTTTTTAGTTCATTTAGTACAACTTTATCTTTCAAAACATCTGATTCTGCAGTAACAAAATAATGTTATGCAGAATCAGAAACCACTTCCATAAGGATAGCTTTTATTGAAAATACTCCAGATATACAGAAAGATTTATAAATCTGACTAAGCTAAAATAGTGTTTTATCCATCTTTGTGCTTAGCATTCAAAGCTTAGGAGATAATGCATACAGAAAGAGCAGGAAAAGCAGACCCATGAAGATGGCAAAGGAATTTAGATAGTTTAGACAGGGAAGATCAATGCTTTCTCTTCAGTTGGAAAAGAATAATGAAAAGAATCCAAACTGTTATTAATGGGACTTATGTTAGACTACTGGGTGAGAGCTTCTGAAATAAGAATGTCTGAACCCTGAGATGGTTTTGTTGGACCTCCTTTCTGAAACAGAATCAGGAAGAGATAAGAGACCCATCTGTCTAGTATGTCTCAATAACCTTAGGAGATTTTTCTAGATCCTGATTCTCTAATACTTTCTGATAAAGCAGCAAGAGAAATTGTTGATACTTTGTTGTCTGGATTTGTGGGAACAGAGTTATGTGCATATCCTGGAATCCTTGAATATGATGCGTACAGTCCTTGTCTCTTGAAAAATAAACTTAATTATGGTGGTATTTGAATGTAATTACAGTAAATCAGAATTTCACTTAGCATTTTAATTATCCATATGAACCCAGAGGCCAAAGCTGTAGCTCTAACTTTATATTCACAGATGCACATAACACTCATGATATGTTCTTGTTCTGCCATAGTGGGAAGGCACAAGACTGCTAAATATACTACTTCCATAATTCCCTTTACAGTACAACCCTGTTTTGTTTTGTTTTGTTTTCTGAGGTCCCAAACATTATTTGAGGAATTTTTACAAAGCATACAAGATTTCTGAACAAGATTATCTCAGCTAGGATTTTTATGTTTAACTTTAAGCTACATGAAATAATAACTTGGGAACCCTGTTTTCTCATTATCTAAAGACTTGAATTTCTCTTATGAGCTAAAGGCATTTTCCAGATTGGCATATGTACTACAAAGTCTCAGAATAAATGCAAGAAAATGCAGTCACAACTATGACTATTACTGACCTGATAGCTTACCTTAGAATAGGGAAAAGGGGGCCAGGCGCAGTGGCTCAGCCTGTAATCCCAGCACTTTGAGAGGCCGAGGACAGAGGATTGCCTGAGCCCAGAGGTTCTAGACCAGCCTGGGCAACTGGGTGAGACCTTGTCTGTACAATAAATCACAAAAACTAGCCAGGCATGGTGGCATGTGTCTGCAGTTCCAGCTACTTGGAAGGCTGAGGTGGAAGGATCACCTAAGCCTAGAAGGTCATGGCTGGGGTGGTCGGAAATGTGCCGCTGCATTCCAGCCTGGGTTACAAGAGTGAGACTCCAACTTAAAAAAAAAAAAGAACAGGGTAAAGGGAACCATACAAACTTAGCAAATTGCAAGTTTATCAAGTAGACTTTAGAGTCTCATTATAGGCACATTATTTATTACACAACCCTGTTCTCTCTGAAGCTTTCTTTTTTCTGACTTTGTTAAATTTTAGGGCTTCCTCTAAAGAAAGAATTTTATCCAATACAATGAGGATTTTGCTCACTTTCATGATAAACAATGGCTCTGTATACAAATGTGTGGGAGTATGTCTATGTATTTACTCATTACTAGATATTCAGTACCTCATACACAGTGTTTGACAAATACTAAGATCTCAATAATGATTTATTACATAAATAAATGAATATGTATATTTGCTATTATTATTCAAGTGACCAACTCAGAGAATGAACTTGTGCTGTTATCACTGCATTAGTTGGCATTATATTTTATACATTTATTTATACTCTTCCACATTCCAATTTAGGACTTTAGATAATGATTTCTTAGAGTTCAGAATTGAACTTCATCATTACTGTAATAACATTACATATTAAAACAATACCTTCTTTTCTACAACTTAAGTATGACTACATTGGTTTTATTTTATATTTGCAAATTCTATTATCTCTATAGAAAAAAGAGTATAACTCAGGCACAGGGAAGTTAATTAACTTTTCCATGTTTCACGTGGAACATCAGTAAGTAAGTCTAAGATGCTGAGTCCTGAACTACTGCCTTCATTTTTCTCTCCTACCCACTGTGTAGTTGAGGCTTCCTAGTTATTACAGAGTTTGGCCAGGTAAGCAAATCTAATTCCTGCCATACAGTCAGGATTCAAACCCTGCTCATTAGATAAATGGTGGGTGCATCGCCCCTCTTCTCATCTTGCTTTTACAAATCTTGTAATTTAACATGGATAGCTACTCTTGGTGCTCAGTCTTGAAGAATATGTGTTTAATAAACCCTGTGGTAACTATGTTTGACCATACACTTGCATGTAATAAGATGACTTTCACATTGAAAATATGTAGAACTCACAAATAATAGTTTTACTTGAAATATTGTCTTGCATTAATTATTATAGTTTCATTTTTATTGAACTAAAATACCATGGAGAGTTCTAGGTACCATGTATGAGATGGTCAGAAAGAACCCCTATTCAACCACTTGGAAAATACCATAAATTATACTTAGGGGCCTTTCTTTTATTGACTCAGCCAGGGCCAAGGGAAAAGTTCAACGTTCTTGTGTACAACCCATCTGATTAGTGTTTGGTCATCTTTAGTAACCAGCTTGAATTATTTAGGTTTATTGAAGTCAATAATGATTCTAGTTATTTGATAGTTTGGATGTATATAACCTAAATAGTTTGGATATGCATAATCCTGTGTAGAAGGAACCATTTCACTTTGAAATGTGTCAGACATTTCTGTGACCTTCAGTAATAGACATCTTTCAACCCCAGAAAGTATATAAAAATGGTAACCTATTTTTCAGTTTTATTTGGTACTCATCTTAGTAAATGTCAAAATGTGGTGCTATTTTCAGAGTATTATTTTAAATTCTGTTTTAATTAAAGAAATGAATAAAATGGAGCCTGAAATATCCTTTTTCAATATCCAAAGACAACTTTCATTAATATATCTTTGTGTTTCCAGATACTAATTTATGTTAAATTGTTTTATACCTGTTTCATTTTAAGCATATTTTATTCTTTCAAGAACTTGGAAAATTAGTATAACCATTTAAGTCTAAAAGCTTTAGTTTTGCCATTGCACATTACTTTTTAATGTCTCCTTTTCTTTCATATGTTGAGGACTGTTCAACAATACAGGGCTGGGAATAGGGTAAGGCAAGTAAAGCATGGGACCCTGAGAGTGAGTGCCTCTTAAATTTTGCACCTTAGGTTCCTTGCTTGCCTCACCCTAGTGCTAACTCTGCAACTGGATATGAAAATTAAGAAACATGAGGACTCTGAATCTCAAAGGTCACTCCAAATTATGACTGACACTTGAGTACACCTCTTTTCCTTTATTGAAGAGACAAGCCATCTGGGATCAATGAAAAGATGAACGAGGAGAAGGAGGAAATGGAACTAGGGGAACCCTTCCTAGATGCAAGAGGGAAATCATGGAAACCTATTCCATTAAAAAGTTACTCCATCCATTATCATTAAATCACAGTAATGGCTAGGAGTGAACAGCAAGTTGACGGCCTGGTGAAAAATCTGAAACAATATATATTAAAGACATTTTTACTACTTCAGGTATAATACATTAAATAAAGTATAAATGCATATTGATGAACAAACATTTTGTTTCGACATATGTTCTAAACACAAATACTTACTATATAAGAATGATTTTCACAACTCTTTGGTTTGGAAAGTTTCTAAGACTGAGTCAGATCTGTTTACTTAGAGGAATCCCTTACATTTTTCCAATAAGATATTTTCAGCTTTATAATTTAGAAATGGAGGTCAAATTATTGGTATTTCACCAAGGCCAAATTAATCCCTTTTAAAAGGAATACACTTAGTGTGTGGTAATCATTTGTGGACAAAAAAATCAATGTAAAATTAGTAGATAATAAACTTTTAGTCATTAATGATCTTTTTGGCATTTTCCCATATTTTTCTGCACTGAACATTTATTCCTTTTATTTATATGATGTTAGAATAAACATAAGATAAGGCAATATTATGAAGAGCTCTACTTTTGTAAATATTTGATTTGTTAGGTGGTTTAAATGCAAGCTGGAAGAATATTGTCAATAAAGAAAACTTCCAAAGGCATATAAAATATTGAACTTCCATTACAGGCAACTTATAAACATTAATCTGCTGTATTCTCCCTTCCCCCATCTATAACAAATACTAAAAGCTAATTACTAAAGTTTCAAACTGAAATTCTAATTATTTTCTGTGTATTCCTTGTCTAAATTTACTTATTTTTTCTCTTTTAATAGGATCTGAGCAGCAAAGATATGAAGAGAGATTTGTATATAGTTGCCCATGTGATCCGAATAGGTACTGTATGCCTTACGCATTCACATGACTAAGACTGACCCAACTTGGGATAAGTATCTCGTATGCAAGAGCCTTGTTCTTACCCCAGGCCCCAGATCTTACCTGTTATTTCAGGTCTCAGAATTTGAGTGCAACTTTTATTGAAGCTATACCTTAACTCAGCTGCTGTGATAACTGGATTTGTTACCAGTTACATATAAATAGATGTGGGATTCTTTTGTTGGTTTTTTGTCACTTGGAATTTTCTGCTCCCTATTTGTTTTGGATCCAAACTTTGAATTTCAAGTGGTCTGCTTTTTGACATTCTTTCTATCACAATGCCCTACCTCTGTACCTACCATCTCCCTCAGATATCTTATAGCGGGTTTCCAGGGTTCCAACTTTTACAGGTAGTGAATGCCTTTTGCTGTGGCTTGTGTCCAAAATTGTGTATCAATACTATTTTCCACAAGATTAGAGTTATTGTCATCACTTCAGAAGATGGATGGCATCTCACTCCTACCCCACCTAAGATGATAAAAGTAATTTTTGCTACTGTTCTATGGTAGCTTTGCCAGACTTATTTTAAATTTTTGACATAACTTTTGGGGCTATGGCTAACTAAGTCTTTCATAGGTTTGAATTCTGGTATGTCATGTACATTTTTTGTGAGAGAGTATGTTTTAATCCCTTGCCAACAAAACAGCTATTTTGCTGTACTTAATAAAACATTTGTTTAGGTTCCAGTATTTGCAGGTCTCTTGTTACTGTAGGCACTGCTTTGGTAAGCAGGAAAAGTAAACACCCATCCACTTCCTAAGACTGCTGTCACTCCCACAGTGGCTCAGGAGCACCTTGAACAGCAGAATTTAGTTAAAAGAAGAACACAGTGTTCTTATCTGTATACATATATAGTTTGTTTATACCTGGCAGCCAAAATACTAAATGTTATATCCTTAATATGCCTGACAAGTTTTAATCTATTAGTATATTATTTTTTCTAAGAAATTCATGAATTCACTCTTTTATTCTGATGTGCCTAATAAATGGGCTGTTGGTGTTGGTTCAGAGGTAGATAAGGATGATTGAATGTGGTGTAAGCCTTTGACCAGGGGCCTGTTTGGTGTTCTTCCACATAAATATCCTTGGATGACCCTCTTGATCCCTGTAGTCTTCCATATTAGAGAGTCTTTTAGGTGCCTGTAGCTCTGGCATCCTTGGATGGCAATCAGGTAAAGCTGAAGAGAAACTTGGAGTTCTCAGTCTGACTGGTGTTTTCTGCTATGTCCAAGGCCGGATGCTCCTGAATGACTCAAAGAAGGGCCCTGCTCACCTGCACTACAGGCGACCATATGGCTGTGCAGTCCTAAGCATCTTGGATGTCCTACAGTCACTCACAGAATTAAAGGAAGAGAAGGATTTTGTTCTTAAGGTTTACACGTGAGTAACAGACATTAGGAATGTTAATGATTTGCAGCATAAGGCATCCCAGCACTAACCTTGAGAGAAGTAATTTTCAAGCCTTATGGATACAGAAACACCTGGATATAGAAGAGGGAGGTTTTTGAAAATGCAGAGATGGGTCTAAGATTTGAGGTGGGGCCCAGTCAGCATGATTGATTGATTGATTGAGACAAGGTGTTGAATGGAGTGACTTGTTAAGCACTAGAAAAAACAGAATAATGAAAAGAAACAAAGAATTCAGGCATATTGTCTGTCTTTTCTTATATAGACTTAGAAACAAATGGTAGTGCTAAAAAAAAAAAAAAAGGACCAATGGTGAGTTTATTGAATTTTTAAAGCAAGTATATTTCTAATTCTAACTTTGATTTTTTAAAAATCTATCCTCTTTTAGTTTTAACCCAATATTGTTTTTCCAAATTAAATCAAATACTTGTTAATCACCATGTTGGTATATCTTCACTGTAATATTATGTGGAGTTTTTTCTGCATTATCTGTTTTGTCTGACTCAGGCAAGAAATGAACTTAATTCACAATTACTCTTAATTTGGCCTTTATATAATCAACCACATTTGATTAATTTCAAAATAAAATCCAAAATCGCATTACCTATTTTGCCTTAAGCTCTGTTCTATTCAGAGTTGTGTACTTTATGGGAGGAAGATCTTCCTTTGGAGGAGTAACTTACAACAAAAAGTTGGCTGGCCTCCTCCTCCTTCCATGCGTCTGTCACAGACTTTGTCCATTTACCAAATCTCTTCATTAATAGATGTTAGAACCTGCTTGTTCATGTGCCTTCCTCCTTTTGAAAAGGACTAAGCAGAAGTCCAAAATCATCATTATTATCATTATTACTCCACTGTATCCCTTCCAAGGGTAAGAGTGCTAGTTACAAATAGCACACCAGAATTGTATCTCTTTGCATGTATTAGCTCTTCCTTGTTTCAGTGCAAATTTTCATTGTGGATGAAAGCTTGCACAGCCTTCCTCCTGAAATCATGCTGTCAGGCTTAATTGGCCTAATTGTTTCTAAAACAACAGCTTTCAGTACCAAATGTCACTTTGTAAGAAGTGGGATTCACGTATACCTTTTTCTTATCTCCTTCCTATGGGCTGTGTCTAATGTAACAGTTCTAAAAAAACCAAAGAAAAGTATGTTTATAGAAAAGATCGTTTTTTAAAAAATTCTTTTGAAGAACTAATAGAGTTAAAATGTAGGATAATTTTTCCACTTGAAAATGTTAACAGACTTTCAAATAGACTGTCAAATGCATATTTTTGAAATTGATTTTGTGTGCAGTATGGAATTCTTCTAGAATTAGTAATTTATATCAGCACGGTGAATCCAACCCTCAGGAGAGGCCATGTTTTCCAATAAGTTTCATGATATGTGGTTGTTGGTTATATTGAGTTGGAAGTTTAAAGAGTTTACTAATTGCTATTGATAGTACTTTAACCTTTGCTAGGACAGGATTTTACAAAGATAAATACCTTTTATGCCGTTTTAATCAATGAGTTGGCAAAATATCTCATCATTTTTTTAAAATTCACAGTCAGCCTTAACCAGAGAAGATTCAAACTTCTGTCTGTCTCTGTCAAGGCCACTACTCTGCTTTAATTTTTGTTTAATATCATGTGTGTATAGGAAGGCCCCATGTTCTTTTAAGAAAATTGAAATAAGACTCTGATGCATGAAAACTAGGCCATTTCCTAATGAGTCAAAAGCCTTAAAACTCACAAATAAATAAACATTATGTGCATTTCAGTCTGATATAGATAACCATATTTTTCTTCTTGGCCAGAGGAACAAGGGGTTATAAGCAGGCACATGGCATGCTGCAGCTAAAACCTAGGACACAAAAGGAGAGGAGGGCCAAGATCTAAAGCCCACATGGGGGAGGGGTGCCCATAAATAATGCATATGATCAAATATAAGATGACTCTGAATATGCGATGACCACTGTCCAATTTTATAATGAAAAAGGTCCTTGTAAACATTTGTAGGTCAGTCTTAATTAAATAGATAAATAAATACTTTGAATATTAAATTTATAACTTTAGTTACAATATGTTTTATGCAAAATATGTATTACAGATTATGTACTCATTCACATATTATGTAACATTGAGGAGTATTGCTTATTCACCATTTTTACATTTCATGAAATAATGTATCCAAAGTCTTCTTATGCAGCCATACTATCAGGTCGGTCTTGATGCATACTTCTTTGAGTCCTTTATGATACTTTCACACTGGAAATTCATCTTGAGGCACAATTACATATTTGCTTAATGGTTGGATACTTAATGTTTTTTGTGTTTTCATTTGTTCATTAATACTTTCCCACTAGTTATTTTAACTGAGCTGGCTAGCGATAAAGATTACTTAAAAGAATGATCATGAGTCAAGTTACCATATCTTTGAAGGAAAGCCAGTTTTTCTGAGAAGCTGAGATCTCACTCTTCACTTCTGCCACCATGAATCTGTAAGTCACATCTAACCAGGCATGGCATCATTTTTAGCGGCCTCATAATGCAACCACTTACTATGCTGCTTCTAAGATATTTTTTACAATAAAACTCCACACTTCATCTTGGTGATCATACTACAATCACAATTATATTATATTTGTACGTGTATTCTTTTTTTATTATAGAGATATGGGATACAAGTCAAGATTAGCTACACAAGTAGGCCTCCAACTGGTCCTCACTTCCTCTGGTTTAGGACCAAGTACCTTTTGTGTTGTTATGTGCTCCTCCTCCCCTAGCAGTGCCCAGCAACTGCCAATCCCTCCCTTATGTTAATGTAATTAAAATTCAGGTCCCACTTAAGCATGAGAACATGCAGTATTCAGTTGTTTGTTTCTGTGCTAGATCACTGAGTATGATGGTCTCCAACTCCATCCAATTTGCTGCAAAGTCCATGATTTTGTTCTTTTTTATGACTGGGTAATACTCCATTATGTATATGTACCACATTTTCTTTATTCAGTCCACTTGTGATGGGCAGTAGTGTTAGTTTCATGTTTTTGCTATTGTGAATAGTACAGCAATAAACATGCATGTGCAGGTATCTTTTTTGTATAACAATTTATGTTCCTCCTGGTATATTTCCAGGTGAGGGATTGCTGGATCATATGGGATGTAAATTTTTAGTTCTTTTAGGAATTGCCACACTGTTTTCCATAGAGGTTGAACTAGCTTGAACTCCCACCAACATTGTAGAAGCATTCCCTTTTCTCCACACCCACATCAGCATCTGTTGTCTTTTTATTTATTTATTTATTTTTTATTATTATTATTTTTATTTGGAATCGCACTCTGTTGCCCAGACTGGAGTGCAGTGGCTGCTCCCGGCCACCGCAGCCTCGACCTGCTGGGCTCTGGTGATCCTTCCACCTCAACCTTCCAAGTAGCTGGAACTACAGGCGTGTGCTACCACGCCCAGCTAATTTTTCACTTATTGTCGAGATGAGGTCTCGCCAAGTTGCCCAGGCGGGTCTCGAACCCGCGGGCTCAGGCAATTCACTCACCTCAGCTTCCCAAAGGCGTGGGATTACAGGCTAAGCCACCGAGCCCGGCTTGTCTTTTTATTTATTAGTGATGACCATCCTTGCTGGAGTTGGGTGGTATCTCACTATAGTTTTTTTTTGAACTTATCTGATGATTAATGAGGCTAAACATTATTTTCATGTATCTATTGGCTGCTTATATATCTTCTTTTGAAAAGTGTCTATTTCATATCCTTTGCCCATTTTTTAGTAGGGTTGTTTGTTTTTTTACTTTCAGCTCACTTGAGTTACCTGTGAATCCTGGAAGTTAGGCCTTTGTCAAATACATAATTAGCAAATATTTTTTCCTGTTGTCTCCTCACTTGCTTGATAGTTTCTTTTACTGTGCAAAATCTTTTCAGTTTGATGAGTTTCCACTTGTCTGTTAGCTTTTATGGCATTCATTCTTGGGGATTGATCAAGAATTGGTTGCCTACTCTGATGTGCATAAGAGTGTTTCCTCTTTTCTTCTAGGATTCTTACAGTTTGAGGTTTCATATTTAGGTTTGTTATTCACTTAGAGTTGATTTTTTTAAATGGTGTTAGGTAGGGGTCCAGTTTTATTCTTCTGCATGTAGTCAGCCAGTTTTCCCAATACAATTTGCCAAATACAGTCTCCTTGCCCCACTGGTTGTTATTGGTGACTTTGTTGAAGATGCATTGGTGAAGAGATCAAGTTTTTTGCTTCCAGAATCTCTGTCCTGTTCTATTGGTCTATGTGCCTATTCTTGTACCAGTACCAGGCTGTTTTGGTTACTGTAGCCTTGTAGTAAAGTTCAAAGTCTGGAAGTGTGATACCTCCTGCTTTGTTCCTTTTACTGAGGATTGTTTTGGCTATTGGTGCTCTTTTTTGTTTCCTTACAAAATTCTGTATTGTCATTTCCAGGTCTGAGAAAAACAATGCTGGTAGTTTGATGGGTATTGCACTGAATCTGTAGATTGCCTTGGATAGGATGGACATCTTGGCAATATTGATTC
Organism: Carlito syrichta; assembly: GCF_000164805.1. Taxonomy (NCBI): domain Eukaryota; kingdom Metazoa; phylum Chordata; class Mammalia; order Primates; family Tarsiidae; genus Carlito; species Carlito syrichta. The sequence goes on from NW_007248605.1 coordinate 46,527, forward strand.
TTCCAGTTTATAAGTATGGAATGTTTTTCCATTTGTTTGTGTCATTCTTGATTTCTTTGAGCAGAGTTTTATAGTTCTCGTTATAAAAATCTCTGGTTAAGCGGATGCCACGGTATTTCTTGTGTGTGTGTGTGTGTGTGTGTGTGTGTGTGTGTGTGTGTGTGTGTGTATTGTGAATGGGATTGTGCATTTTATTTGGCACTCTGTCTGCTTGTTGCTGGTGTGTAGAAATGCAACTATATTTTGTACCCTGAGACTTTATTGAACTTGATTAACAGTGTGAGGTGGCTTTTGACAGACTCCCTAGGGTTTTCAAGATACAGAATCATATTGTCTGCAAAGTGGGATAGCTTGACTTCCTCTTTTCCTGTTTGGATATCCCTGATTTCCTTCTCTTGCTCTGACTAGGACTTCCAATACTATGTTGAATAGGAGGGATAAGAGTGGGCTGCCTTGTCTAGTTCCTGTTCTCAGGGGTAATGCATCCAATGTCTGTACATTGAGCAAAATGTTGGCTGTGAATTTATTGGAGATGGTTTTTACTGTTTTGAGGAATGTTCTTTCTGTGCCTAGGTACTCAAAGGTTTTTATCAAGAAGGGATGCTGAATTTTGTCTAATGATTTTTCTGGGCCTAATGATATAATCATGTGGTTCTTGATTTTACATCTGTTGGTGTGCTGAATTATGTTTACAGTCTTGTGAATGTTGAACTAGGCTAGCATCCCAGAAATGAAACCCACTTGGTCATGGTGGGTGGTCCTCAAGATGTGTTGTTGGCTCTGATTTGCTAGTATTTTGTTTATAATTTTTGCAACTATGTTCATCAAGGAGATTGGCCTGTGATTCTCTTTCCTTCTTGAGTCTTTGCTAGGTTTGGGTATCAGTATGATGTTGGCTTCATAAAATGAGTTGGGGAGCATTCTATCTTTCTCAATTGCCTGGAATACTTTCAGTAAGATTGGTATCAACTCTTCCTTGTATGTTTAGTAGAATTCAGTTGGGAAGCTATCTGGTCTGGGGCTTTTTTTGGTAAGTAGATTTCTTATGACTGAGTTGATTTCCTGGATTGTTATTAGTCTCTTTAGAGTTCCAGTTTCTTCTTTTTTCAAACTTGGGAGGTTGTGAAATGTCAGATAGTGCTCCATTTCCTTTAGATTTTCTAGTTTATTTGCATACAGATCTTTATAGTAATCTCTGATAATCTTTGTAATTTCTTCAGGGTCAGTTGTGACATTGCCTTTTGTGTTTCTGGTTGTGTTTATCTGGACATTCTCTCTCTCTGTCTCTCTCTTTAGTCTTAGTCAATCCGGCCAGGAAACCATCAATCTTATTTATCTTTCCAAACAAACAGCTTTAGGTCTTGTTGATTCCTTTTGTGATATTTTTGTCTGATTTTATCTTGGTAATCTGGATACTTTTGCTGAGATTAGGATTTAGATGATTTTGACTTTCCAGGTTCTTTAGGTGTGACCTTAGGCTGAATACTTGTGATCTTTCTGTTTTCCTGGTTTGTGCATGCAGTGTTATGAATTTTCCTCTTAACACTGTTTTCATGGCATCCCAGAAATTCTAATAAGATGTGGGGTTTTTTTGTTTGTTTGTTTCCAGGAATCTTTATTTCTGTCTTGTTTTCTGTGTTGACCCAGAAGTCGTTTAAAATCATGTTTAGAGTCTGTCTTTTTGTGTGCTTTGGAGGGATCTTATTAGTGGTGATATGTATTTTTATTCCACTGTGATCTGAGAAGATGCATAGTATTATTTCCATCTTTTGAAATTTTCTCATTCTCAACTTATGCCCAAGAATGCACCCAATCTTGGAGTATGTTTCATGTGCTGATAAGTAGAAATTATACTCTGTATTTGTTGGGTGAAGTGTTCTGTAGATGTCTATTAAGTCCATTTGATCGAGCATTGAGTTGAGGTTTCAGATCTCCTTGTTGGTTTTTGCCTCAATAATCTATCTGAAGCTGCTAGTGGTGTATTTAGGTCTCCTACTTTAATTGTGTGAGAGTCAAAGTCCTCTTTAGGTTGCTTAGTAATTACCATATAAAACCTGGTGCTCCTGTGTGGGGTGCAGTTATGTTTGGGATGAATATTTCTTGCTGGTGTATTGAACTTTTTATCACTATGTAGTGTTCTTCCATGTACTTTTTAATTTTTGATGGCTTGAAGACTGCTTTGTCAAATATTAGAATATCTACACCTGCTTTCTTCTGTTTTCCATCTGCCTGTAAGATTGCTTTCCAGCCTCCAACCTTGATTCTGTGTGTGTCTTTTGCAGTGAGATGAGTTTCTTGGAGGCAGCAGATTGTTGGATCATGTTTTTTTAATCCAGTTTGCCACTCTGTGCCTCTTCAGTGGCACGTTTAGTTCATTCACATTCAAGTTGATTATTGATATGTGAGAGTTTATCCCTGTAACAGGGCTCCTATGGGGTTGCTTTGTTTCCTTTTAACTTTTGCATGTATATATTTGTGTATTTTCATTTTTATGGGTGCTCTGTGTGCTCTGTGTTTGCCTGTACTTTTGTGGTATGCATGGCCGTCCTCTTTTTTTCTGTGCTCAATACTTTCTTCAGTGTCTCCTGAAGGAGTAGTCTGGAGGTGGTATATTCTCTAAGGGATTGAATGTCTGGGAAAATTTTAATTCTCCATCATCAATGAAGCTTAGGTTGGCTGAGTAGGAAATTATTGGTTGGAATTACTTATCTTTAAGAACATTAAAAATTGGACCCCTATCCCTTCTGGTTTGTAGTATTTCTGCAGATAAGTCTGGGGCAATTCTGATAGTTTTTCCTTGGTAGGTAGTCTGGCCTTTCTCTCTTTCTACCTTTAGGATTTTTTTCTTTTTGCTTACTTTTTGGAGGTGAATTACTATAAAGTCTTGGTAATGGTCTTCTCATGTAATATTTTGCAAGGGTTCTCTGAATCTCTTGCACTTGGGTGGTCATCTCCCTAGTAAGATGGGGGAAGTTCTCTTTAATGACCTCATGGAATATTTGTTCCATTGTGTTTTCATTTTCTCTTTCTGCCCCAGGGCTACCAAACAGGCATAGGTTTGGTTTTCTGATCCAATCACACAGCTCTCAGAGGTTTTGTTCCTTCTTTTTGAGTTTTTTTCCCCTATGTTTTTAATGGACTATGTTAATTTCATATTTTGCTCTTCAAGGTCTGAGATTCTATCCTCCCCTTGAATAAGCCTGTTTCCAGTACTTGTTACTTTGTTATTGATTTTGAGGATGGAGCTCTTTATTTCCATAATTTCAGAGTAGCCTCTTTTGAAGATGGCCAACTCTATTTTTACTTCCTGTACAATTTCTTTGAGTTACACTTCATGTTTCTCTTGGTTCCTGTTGATTTGTACCATCCATTTCTCTGATTTCTGTGGCTGTCAACCGGGGTAGGTTGTTCTGGGAGATTTCCATTGTTTGTGCTCTGGCAGCTGTTTTTTTATGTGCTATCTCTTTAAAATTCTGAAAGTTGCTTGTTCTTCTGTCTTTTCTCATTTGTCTGAGAACTCTCTACTCAGTGAGAGGGAGAAGCTCCACCCTGTCACAGGATCTTGTTACTGCAACTTTTCTCTCTGTTGCTAAACTAGTCAGGCTAGATTCTCAGCCCTCTGCTGCATATGATTGATTGGGGGTGGGGTGGCAGTAAATCGACTCAGGGAGTCCCAGAATTGCGTACTTTTCTCCCTTTCCCACCATGATCTCTGCTCCTATACATGCCTAGCTCGTTTCAGGGGGATGGGCACCTGGATTCCCACACCTGCCTTTTTGTTCTCCATGTGTTCAAGGAGACCCCCATGGTTGTGGAGAGTTTCATCCTTCAAAACATGTTGAGAGTGCCTCCTTTAATCTGCAGCTGGATCACAACTCTCTGCCCTGCCTTGCAAGAGAGGCGTTGGTCCACCAGTAGGTGTGTCAGTCAGATTCATACCACAGGTGGGCCTTTCCAGCCGAGAAGCTTCTCCTTGTTGTTAGGGTATGGATAGGGTGAGGGTGGATGAAGAGGTGGAGAGAGGGGAGGCATGGCACCAGTAACCCAGAGATCCAAATAATGCAAAGAATTGCAACACACAAAAAGGTTAAGAAAGAAAAGTTTACTTAAAAGTAAGTTAGAGAAAGAGAAGGGAGAGAGATTTACCTCCCCAAGGTGGGGGAGGGGGCCAAAGCCAGGAAACATGGTGACAGCCATAGCTCAAAGAGCATATGGCCACACCAGAGTCTAGCAAGACAATGGCTGCTGGTTGGTTATGGTTGAGTTCTTTTAACCATTCCCCTAGATGGGGGAAGATCATTAAGGTGATTGGGTAGTGGTCTGCTCCATGTCATCATGAAGGGGCAGGCAAGCACAGGAACTGACATCAGGTGATGGACGGCAGACAGATGGGTGGGTTAGTCACATGATTACTGCCATGGAGGGGTTTATTTGTGTCACGTGTCATGTAGGTCACAAAGGGCTGATTAGGTTAACTTGGGGAGTTTGGGCCCAGAGTTTTTTTTGTTCTTTTCCTGCAAGAGACTTGTTAGACATATGCAATTCACAAATTCCTTGACCAAAAGTATTATCACTTTTATGAATTTGCCTAGCCAAAGTGTGATCTTTGATCTTCAGCCTTGACAAGGAACCTAAAAGTTTACTAGAGATTATTATGCTAAACCATGAATGAAAAGGTTGGGCTGTCCTGGTCTTGCATCTGAAGGAGATTTGCTTAGGGGGGATGGGATGGGATAGGCTGCTTGTTCTGTAGTAGAATGTCTGAACACTTTCTAATGGTTATGCTGAGGCAAAAAGACTAAACCCTTTCACTTGTTCCACCTGGGCTCTGGTGCCCACCACTACATCTCCACCAAGTTTCCTCCCACGTGAAACTGACATTTTGTGCACTGTTGGAAGGGGGTAAACCAATTCAGAGCATCTTATAATCTCTCACCCCCTTCCTTCTCCAAACAGATCTTCCTTTTCTGTGCACCTGGTGCATAAAGGTTGATGCAGGGTGGGAGATGGGGTGCCTGGAATTCTGCGCCTGCCCTTGGCTTTCTGGAGTCTGTGCACTCAGAGAGATCTTCACTGGGTTCATAATGATTAACCCGTCCAAAAGTACTCTGGGTAATGCCATCTAACAATGGCAAAACCCCTACTCTCTGTCTTGCTAAGCAAGAGTGGCCTTGATCTGCTACTCCATGGTGGCCATCTTGGCTCCACCCCCATGTGTGTATTCTTTATTATTTATTTGTCAGTGGGCACTTTATTGTTTCTGTATCATAGCTAATGTGAATAATATTGCAGTGAACATGGGAGTGCAGGTATCTCTTCTTGATACTGATTTCCTTTTCTTTGGATATATACCCAGAAGTGGGATTGCTGAATCATATTGTTGTTCTGTTTTTAATTATTTCAGCAATCTCTATACTGTTTTCTATAATGGCTTTACAATTTACATTCCCACTAACAGTGTACAGGAGTTCTCTTTTCTCCACACTCCTGCCAATACTTGTTATCTCTCATCTTGATTATAGTCATCCTAACAAATATGAGGTAGTCTCTCATTGTGGTTTTGATTTGCATTTCTGTGATAATTTGTAATGTTGAGCATTTTTTTAATATACCTGTTGACTATCTGTGTATCTTCTTTGAAAAAATGTCTACTTGGGTTTTTTGCCCATTTTTAAATTGGGTCATATCTATCTATCTCTAGAGATAGATATTTACTACTGAGTTTTATGAGTTCCTTATATATTTTTGGATATTAGTCCCCTATCAGATATATGGTTTGCAAATATTTTCGCTCATTCCATAGGTTGCCTTTTTATTTTGTTTATGTTTTTTGGCTGTGCAGAAGATTTTTAGTTTGATGTAGTTCTACTTGTTTTTTTTTTTTTATTTCATTGTCTGTGCATTTGGTGTCATATCTAAAAATTCACTGCCAAGACCAATGACAAGGAACTTTTTCCTATGTTTTATCTTGGAAGTTTTACAGTTTCAGGTCTTACATTTAAGTCTTTAATCCATTTCTAGTTTTTTTTATTATTATTATTTATGGTGTCAGATAAGGATCCAATTTCATTCTTTTGCATGTGGATATTTTGTTTTCTCCACACCACTTATTTAAAAGTCTGTCCTTTCCCCATTGTATATTTTTGATGCCCTTGTCAAAGATTTGTTACCTGTATAGGGATGGGTTTACTTCTGGGCTCTCTATTCTATTCTGTTGGTCTATGTGTCTGTTATGATGCCAGTGTCATAGTGTTTTTATTACTGTAACTTTGCAACATAGTTTGAAATCAAGAGGTGTGATACCTCCAGCTTTGTTCTTCTTTCACAAAATTGCTTTGACCATTCAGAGCCTTTGTGGTTCCATACACATTTTAGGATTGTTTTTTCTATTTTTGCAAAATGCCATTGGAATTTTGGTATAGGTTGCATTGAATTTACACTTTGGGTAATGTGTGTACATTTTGACAATATTAATTCTTCAGTCCATGAACATGGGCTATTTTTTCATTTATTTGTGTCATCTTCAATTTCTTTCATTAGTGTTTTCTAATTTTCAGTGTAGAGATCTTTCGCCTCTGGTTAAATTTATTTCTAAGCATTTCATTTTTTTATACTATTGAAATTTTTATGTGTTGTATCTGTCTCCTTCAACTTTACTGAATTTGTTCATTAATTCTAAAAGGTTTTTGATGAATATACAGGTTATATATTAGGTCTTGTCATCTACAAACAGACACTTTAACTTCTTCATTTCTTATTTGGATCTCTCTCTCTCTCTCTCTCTCTCTCTCTCTCTCTCTTTCCTTGCCTAATTTCTCTAGCTAGGATTTTCTTTTCTTTTTTTTTTATTAATCAATATTTTTTATTATGGTTTTGTGGGGTACAGTTAAGGGCTAGGAGTACAATTACATTTCATTCAGGCACCCGGTTGATAAGAGGTGTTTTCACATTCCCAGACAGATATTTGCTACTGTTAATCCCATCCCCCTCCCCCCCATAGTTTCCCAGTACCAGTCAGTCATTTTCCCAGTCAGTCATTTTCTTATAGTATTACATTGGATGTTCAAGGTCCATTATATGAGTGAGAACATGTGATACTCGGATCTTTGTTTCTGTGAGAGGTCACTCAGTATTATAGACTCTAATTCCATCCAGGTTGCTGTGAAATTCATGATTTTGTTCTTTTTTATAGCTGCGTAGTATTCCATCGTGTATATGTACCACATTTTTAAATCCAGTCCTCTTTTGATGGGCAGCATGGTTGTTTCCAGGTTCTTGCTATTGTGAACAATGCTGCGATAAACATACATGTGCATGTATCTTTTTTATAGAGTGATTTGAGTTCTTCAGGGTATATTCCTAGTAGGGAGATTGCAAGATCATATGGAAGGTCGATTTTAGAGCTTTTAGGAATTGCCACATTGCTTTC
>NW_007248605.1:54643-56166 GCF_000164805.1 Carlito syrichta
TTACTGAATAGGTTCTCTCTCCCCCAGTGGTAAGTGTGGGGGCTTTGTCGAAGATGAGTTGGGTTGAGAAATTGAGGTTTTGCTTCTGGAATCTCAGTTCTGTTCCATTGATCTATATGCCTGTTCCTGTACCAATACCAAGATGTTTTGATGATTGTAGCTTTATAGTAAAGTTTGAAGTCTGGTATTGTGATGCCACCTGCTTTGTTTGTTTTTTTTTGCTGAGGATTGTTCTGGCTATTCTTGGACGTTTGTGTTTCCATATGAATTCCTGTGTTGTTTTTTCTAGGTCTGAGAAGAATGTTGTTGGTAATTTAATAGGTATTGCATTGAATTTGTAGATTGCCTTAGGTAAGATGGACATCTTCACAATGCTGATTCTTCCGATCCATGAGCATGGGATATTTTTCCACTTGTTCGTGTCAGCTTTGATTTCTTTGAGCAGTGTTTTGTAATTTTCATTGTAAAGGTCTTTCACGTCTCTGGTTAGGAAGATGCCAAGGTGTTTCATTTTTTTGTGGCTATGGAATGGAATTGTGTTTTTTATTTGGGTTTCTGTTTGTTTATTATTGGTGTAAAGAAATGTGATTGTCTTTTGTACATTTATTTTGTATCCTGAGACTTTGCCAAAGGCCTTTATCAATGTAAGGAGGCTTTTGGCAGATTCTCTTGGATTTTCAAGATACACAATCATATCATCTGCATAGAGAGATAACTTGACTTCCTCTTTTCCTATTTGAATACCTCTGATTGCCTCCTCTTCTCTGATTGCTCAAGCCAGGACTTCCAATACTATGTTGAACAGGAGGGGTGAGAGTGGGCATCCTTGTCTAGTTCTGATTTTCAGGGGAATTGGTTCCAATTTTTGTCCATTTAGGAGTATGCTGGCTGTGGGTTTCTCGTAGATGGCTTTTACTATTTTGAGGTATGTTCCCCGTATGCCTAGATGTTCAAGGGTTTTTATCAAGAAGGGGTGCTGGATTTTATTAAAAGCTTTTTCTGCATCTAATGATATGATCATGTGGTTTTTGTTTTGACATCTGTTGATGTATTTAATTACATTTATGGTTTTACGACCATATGTTGAACCAGCCTTGCATCCCAGGAATGAAGCCTACTTGGTCATGGTGGATGATTTTTGAGATGTATTGCTGAATCCGATTTGCTAGGATCTTGTTGAGAATTTTAGCATCTATGTTCATCAAAGATATTGGCCTGTAGTTCTCTTTCTTTGTTGGATCTTTACCTGGCTTGGATATCAATGTGATGTTGGCTTCGTAAAATGATTTGGGGAGAGTTCCATCTTTTTCAATCCCCTGGAATACCTTCAGTAGGATTGGTATCAGCTTCTCCTTGAATATCTTGTAGAATTCTGCTGGAAAGCCATCTGGACCAGGGCTTTTTTTGTAGGAAGTTTTCTTATTACGTGGTCGATTTCCTTGATTGTTATTGGTTTATTTAGGGTCTCAATTTCTTCTTGTTCCAACCTAGGTAGGTTGTGTGATGTCAGAAAGTCTTCCATT
>NW_007248606.1:0-23285 GCF_000164805.1 Carlito syrichta
CCTTATTTTCTGTGTTTTTAACAGTTTGGGTTATTTCTATATTTTGGTCCTCAAGCTCTGAGATTCTTTCTTCTGCTTGGGTAATTCTGCTTTCCATGCTTATCAATTTGTTATTTATTTCATTCACAGTATTCTTTATTACTGTTATCTCAGATATCAGCTCCTTCCTAGTTTCTTCTTGTGTCTCCTCAATTCTTTTTAATCTCTCCATTATTGTTTTGATATCTGCATTTGCATTTTGAGACCCTTCATTCTGGGGACTTTGCATTGTTTGTATTCCAAAGTCAATTTTCTCAGTGTCTGCTCTCCCAGGCGTCTGGGAGAGACCCATACTCTTCTTTTGGTTTTTCTTCATTTCTGTAGATTTTTCTCCCTTTACCCCTTTCCCTCCCCCTCTTCAATTCTGTTTTTGAGGGAAGGTGGGGTTGCTTTTATTTCTCTTCTGCAATGACCTGTTCTTCCTTATGAGGGTCTTCTGGTTTTGTTCACTTTTCCCTCTGTTTTACAGTCTGTCTATTCAGCAGTTTGCAGTCTTGGTCCCTGCTAGGCGCATCAGGCGCGTCCAAGCCCTGGGAGCACTGACACCCGCGCACACCTGGCTTGGTCACGAGTACCCGGGCGGCGCCGTGCCCAGCCCCAGGAGATACTATTATGGAATTTGGAATTGGCAACCGAATCCTGATCAAAACCCCAAGTGCCTTTGCCACAAGAGATAAGATAGACAAGTGGGACCTCATCAAACTGAAAAGCTTCTGTGAAACCCAAAAAACCACTGAAAGAGCAGGGAGACAGCCCACAGACTGGGAAAAATTATTTGCCAACTGTGTATCTGACAAAGGTCTAACATCTAGACTCTTACAGGGAACTCAAATGTGCCAAAAAGAAGAAAACAAACAGCCCCACTACAAAGTGGGCAAAAGATATGAATAGACACTTCTCAGAAGAAGACATACAAGCAGCCAACAGATAAATGAAACAATGCTCAGCCTCACTAGTCATCAAAGAAATGCAAATTAAAACCACACTGAGAGACCACCTAACTCCAGTCAGGATGACCATCAGCAATAACTCAAAAAATAGCATATGCTGGAGAGGATGTGGGGGAGGGAAAGGGAACACTTCTACACTGTTGGTGGGAGTGTAAACTAGTACAGCCTCTGTGGAAAACAGTTTGGTAATTCCTAAAAGATCTAAAAATTGACCTTCCATATGACCCCACAATCCCCCTACTGGGAATATACCCGGAGGAACTCAAATCACTCTATGAAAAAGATGCCTGCATGCTTATTGCAGCATTGTTCACAGTAGCAAAAAGATGGAACCAACTGTGCTGCCCATCAAAAAAGGACTGGATAAAAAAAATGTGGTACACGTAATACACAATGGAATATTATGCAGCCATAGAGAAGGACAAGATTATGTACTTTGCAGCAACTTGAATGGATTTAGAGTCTATAATACTGAGTGATCTACCACAGAAACAGAGAACTGAGTATCATGTTCTCACTCATAAGCTGTCATATCATAACTATTGTGATACTACAAGAAAAGAATTAGCAGTAGTGGGAAACTGCCAGGGGTGGGGTGGGGGGAGGCACACCTCATCAACAAAGGGACCTGCCTAATGAACATTTGTATACCTAACCCTGAGTTGTACACCACGTTTCAAAATTAAAAGTTAAAAAATAAAAATAACAAGAAAAAGAGGACCCGATCACATGGGCCTCCTCTTATATCAGATCTCAATCCATCCCATGTGTGACACACATGGTGGGACAATTCCATGGACCTGGTACACTGTTCCCGGGAAGTATCACATATGCTTTACCATTTTTCCTTGGTGCCCACTCAAGAAAGCAATCAACCTAGGGCAGGTGCCCCACAAAACTGTGACCCTTTGCTAAAAGGCATGCTCTGAAACAAAAGACATGGTGGCAGAGTCTCAGAAGAAATCTGACTCACCTTCCAAGAAATTCAAATGTTTAAGGAGAAGGGAGTATCATTCTCATGACAGAATAAAGATTTGCTGGGAATTGGATGCAATATTTATGTAAGTTTTAAGAACACTGGAGAATTCTCAGGGATTTCACCCTTTGGAGCAGCTACCTTGGCCTTGTCGTCCACGCCAGAGTCTGGATTAGTCTATGGCTGAAAGTGTACTAAATGTTAGCTATTACATAAGAGCATAGGTTCCAGAGCTAGAGGACCTGGGTCTATGTGATTGGCCTCTTTTTGTTGTCTCTCATGAACTATTTTCCAATTACACTGGCCTTTTCTCTGTTCTTATAAACTTGCCACCCTTCTAAAGCTCTCTTCGCCTGTGTCTTCTACGCCTAATATGTCTTAGCCTTGAACTTCAGTTTGACTTTCACATTTTCAAGCACTCTTTGACTCTCCTATCTAAAGTCACCCTCTATGTCTGTATTTACTGTATTTAATTTGTTTTCCATAGCATATGTCAGTGTAGAAAGTTATCTTCTTTATTGTTGTTGTTATTTGTCTTTATTTATTGACTACGGCACAAACATTTAAGCATTCCAAGATAAGAAAAGTTGTTTGCTTGTTCACAGCTTTCTTCCTAATCGCTATAATAAAGCCTAACAAAAACAATGTTTGATAACACTCATTAAGTGCATGAATAAATGATGAAGTGTGCAACCATTTGCAACTTAATTCCTCTCCCTGAGTTTCTGTATCTATTCAAAGCGGAAAGTACAGCATAATCATGAAAATTTACAAAATATACATAAAGTGCTTAATGAGTGCCCCACATATAGTCAACACAATAAATGAATTATTATTGTAACAGAAAGACATATGAAAATCTGTGTACCAGAACAACAGAAGGGCACGTTTTTAAATCTCTGGTATTTCACAGCATCTTGAAGAGGCATGCTAAATTAAAACACACAGATTCTTTAAACCTACCTCTTAAAACCACAATTAAGCACCCGGTAGATTTATGTTGGTCTTGTCTCTGTGAATGCAAGCTGTATTATTCCTAAAGAACAGTGAACCATAAAATTCTTCCCTCATAAGAAGGCTATAAAATGCAAGCAATAAAATAAAAGATAATGGCCATAATGATTAATGGCAAGGGCATGAGAAAGCTATTTCTTCTAGTTAATATGTTATAAATGCTTATAAGTTATGGGTGTTTTTATGCATTTTGTGCTGATCATTTACGTGCAAACTGTGACGTGAAGCTTGCCCTACTTCAAAACCTTAAGTTGAGGCTGCTTTATTGCCATAGAAAATAGCCTATGTGGTCATTACTAAAAACTACTATTTTTAGGCTCTCTTTCGTGTTAACAAAATCATGGGCATGTTACCTTAAAATCCTATTTTTCAAAGTAATCCAAAAATTGGAGTTTATTGAGTTGTTATAACTTAAGAACTACAGATTAAGTTAATCCAGCTCATTTCCAAGCTTATTTCATCACTTTAAAAATATTGTTTGAAGGTGCTAATGAATTCTGTAATAAGTGCTGTGGAAATAGCAATGTAAACACCACACCAACTTTTGTTAATGATGTTTATGCTCTAGTGTTAGAGAGAGAGAAACAATAAAGGAGATGTGGTAGATATTGCGTTATTTTTCCCTAGTCTTCATCATACTTTTTCTACATAGGCTTTGCCAAATGACTTTAAACTTATTCCCAATGGGGACAGAGCACAAATCCCTGCCCCCAGCTTGAGTGTGACAACAGGGTCCTGTTAGGAATACTACCTGGGACTCTATGACACTGGTACTGCGGTGTATTCTGAATCCAATCAGGCTCAGTTGTGTCTGATGGATCTATGAGCTGTTTTTGAAGTTTTGGCATCTCAACTGAGACACAGTCAGACTGACCATGATGCTCTCAAGAACTCTGCTTTCTCATGCAGCCCGCCAGTCACTGTAGCCAGTACGAGTTGGTTCTGTGTGCTTCTCTCTCATTCAGTAGTTACAAGTGTCTTGCCCTCCCTTACTCCAAAGACCTGCACCTGCTCTTCTTGTTGCCTTACTGTTTCTTCTATTCTTCATCTTATTTTGTTCACTCTTACTCCTGCTTCATGGTCTCCATGATCTGGAAAGTACTTATTTTGTTGCAGACAAACTCTCCTTAATTTTTTGTGATAATGTTTTTCTACACCATGACAGCAATATAGGCATATCTTGTTTTATTATGCTTTCTTATATTGTGCTTTTTAGGTGCTGTGTTTTTCACACATTTAAGGTTTGTGACAACCCTGCATCAAAACAAATCTATTGGCACCATTTTTTCAACAGCAAATGATCCCTTTGTGTCTCTGTGTTATATTTTGATAATTATCACAATGTTGCAAATTTTTTAATTATTATTATATTTGTTATGATGACCTGTGATGAATGATTTTTTATGTTACTATTGTGAATGTTATGAGGCACCAGAAACTGGACTCATATAAGATGGTTAACATCTTTGTGCTGTTGTGATTCACGTTCAGGTCTCATTTGTGAGTGAGATCATGTGGCATTCAGTTCTTTGTTTCTGTGACCAATCACTAAGAATGCTTATCTCTAATTTCATCCAATATGCTGAGAAGTCCATGATTTTGTCCTTTATGGCTGTGCAGTATACCACTGTGTATGTATACCACATTATCACATCCAGTCTACTTTTGATGGGCAGTAGGGTTGGTTTCATGCTTTTGCTATTGTGAGTAGTGCAGCAATGAACATACATGTGCAGGTATCATCAGCAGTCGTGCGACACTTCCAGGGCACGGACAAAGAGGGGGGGGGTATGTAACAACATAAATGGTACATGGTCCTGAGCCAGGGTAAAAGAGGATTATTTGAGGCCCAAACTTCACTTGTACATAGAGTACTTATGTGCCTAATCCTGACTTGTTCTCTGCATCTTTAAAATAAGCAATAAAAAAGGTAGTTGACTTAATCCATAAATGTACTTTCAACTGCTCCTCTAACTGGATGTTTTGCTGCCTCTCTCCATCCCCTTGGGCATCTTTATTCCCTGAAACACAATAAATACAATATTGAAATTATACCAGTTATTATTGCTACTCCATTAACCACACAGATAATCTTTTTTTAAGTGAAACTTAAAAAAAGCAATCATATCTTATTGCTGATATGAAGAAAGTTTTAGTGGTCTGGATAGAAGAAAAACAACCAATCACAACATTCCCTTAAGCCAAAGTCTAATTCATGGCAAAATCTTAATCAGCTTTCTTCAATTCTAAGAATACTGAGAAGTGAGAAAACTGAAGAAGAAAAATGAGAGGCTAGCAGAGATTGGTTCATGAGGCTTAAGAAAAAAAGCCATCTCCACACCATAAAAATGTAAGGAAAAGCAAGTGCTGAGGTAGAAGCTTCAGCAAGTTAACCATAAGACCTGTCTAAAATAATTAATTAAGGTGGCTACACTACATAACAGATTTCCAACATAGATAAAATGGTCTTCTATTGAAAGAAGATGCCATTTAGGTCTTTCATAGCTAGAAGGAAGTCAATGCCTGGCTTAAGACACGTTAGAGGCTAATATAGCTGGTGATAAGTCACAAACTTAAGAATTTGAAATAATCAGTGCCCCTGTATCATTCTGAAAATCCTGAGATCTTTTGGAAATATACTAAATCTACTCTACTTGTACTCTATAAGAAGAACAACAAAGCCGAGATGGGAGCATGTCTCTTTACAGCATGGTTTACTGAACATTTTAATCTCATTGCTGAAATCAACTGCTCATAAAAACAAAATTCCTTTCAAAATATTATTACTCATTGACAGTTGCACCTAGGCACCCAAGAACCTGATGGAGTTGTACAAGGAAATTCATGCTGTTTTTCTGCCTACTAACACAGCAACCATTTTGCAGCCCATGGATTGAGAGGGATTTTGACTTTCAAGTCTCATTATTTCAGAAATACATTTTGTAAGGTTATAGATGCCACAGATAGCAATTTCTCTGCTGGATCTGGACAAAGTGAATTGAAAACTTTGTAGAAAGGATCCATCATTCTGGATGCATTAAGAATATTTGTTCACAGAAGGAGGTCAAAAATATGATTATTAACAGGAGTTTGGAGAAAGTTAATTCCAACCCTCATGAATGCTTTTGAATGGTTCAAGACTTCAATGGAGTAAGTCACTGCAAATGGGGTGGAAATAGCAAGAGAACTAGAACTAAAAGTAGAGCCTGAAGATGTCACTGAATTGCTGTAATCTCATGATAAATCTTGAAGAATCCCTTCTTATGAATAAGCAAAAGGAGTGTTCTTTGTTTTTTTTTTTTAACTTGGGATCTATTCTGGTGAAGATGCCATGGATATTGTTGACATGCTAACAAAATATTTAGAGTATTCCATAAACTTGGTTGATAAAACAGTGGCAACCTTTGAAAGAATTGACCCCAACTTCAAAGAAGTTCTACTGTAGGTAAAATTCTATCAAATAACATTGCTTACTACTGAGAAGTTTTTCATGAAAGGTTGTGTCACTTGACAAGTTTTTCATGAAAGGAAGTGTCTTGATATGGAAAACTTCATTGCTGCCTTATTTTCTAAAATGTCCACAGCCACCCAAATCCTCAGCAACCACCACCCTAATTGGTCAGCAGCTGTCAACATCACAGCAAGACCTTTGACCAGCAAAAAAGATATTGATTTTGTTCAGATAATTGCCAACAATTTTTTTTTTTAGCAATGAAGCATTCTAAATTAAAGTATATACATTGGTTTTCTTTTTTTAAGACCTAATGCTATTGTATAGTTAGTAGACTACGGTATAATGTGAGCATAACTTTCATGTGCACTGGGAAACCAAAAATGTGTGACTCACTTTGTTGTGGTATTGACCTTATTGCAATGCCCTGGAACTTCACCTGCAAAACCTACAAGGTATGCATGTTCATATTCAGAATATTATTTAAAATTCATAAAATGCGCTAAATAGATTTTTTCAGCTGGATAAGATCTCAAATTTGATCTCTTGTTATTCACCTTCATTATACTTGCAAACCCACTAATTCTTTCCTGAGCTCATTTTTTCTCATCATACCTCTCCAAATGAAATAATAAGAACACATTCTCAGCATTTTGTTTTCCATACTAGTCCACCAGAGATAAAAATTCAACAGAAGTATAGCCTGACTTTAAGTTATAAATGGCGATGGTTATACTAAATATTTTGTCTTTGACTTACATCACCACCTTTTAGGTTCCAAAATCAATTTCATTGCCACCTGCCCCATGACTGCTAAGCCAGTGAGAGATATTTTGGGTGTCTTTATGTCAGCACCAATTTCCAGAAGGCTATTTCTATGTTAGTTAAAGTAATTAACATTAGCTTCTGAAATTGATCAGTCTTGAAATTTCAGTGGTTTATTACACTAAAGTTTAGTTCTCAATCATGTCACACAAAATCAAAGAGCAAGAGAGAGCTGGATATTTTCTGTGATATTTGGAAAGTCCTGTTCTGAACATAGCTGATGTTTTCATCCACATCTCATTGGGTGGAACCCAATGACATATCCCTTGAACATAATTTCAAGGGAGGGTGGAAAATGAAGAGGAGCACAGATGTATTTGGGATGCTGACAGTCTTTACCACATCCTCCTTTCCTTTCCTTTCCTTTCCTTTCCTTTCCTTTCCTTTCCTTTCCTTTCCTTTCCTTTCCTTTCCTTTCCTTTCCTTTCCTTTCCTTTCCTTTCCTTTCCTTCCTTCCTTCCTTCCTTCCTCTCTCTCTCTCCCCTTCCCTCCTTCCCTCACTCCCTGCCCCCCCTCCTCTTCCCTCCCTTCCTTTCCATTCCCTCTCTCCCTCTTTCTCTTCCTTTCCTACACCCTTGTTTTTATTGGTATGTGCGCATAAATATAAATAGACACACACATATACACACACACACACGTTTCTCCTTGACATTGACTATGGGTTTGTTGTACATAGCTTTTATTATTTAGGGGAATGTTCCCTCTATGCCTATTTTGTTGAAGGTTTTTATCAATAAGGGATACTGAATTTTATCAAATGCTTTTTTTCCCCATCTATTGAAATGATCATATGATTTTTGTTCTTCATTCTGCTTATGTAGAGGATCACATTGATTGACTTGCATGTGTCAAACCACCCTTGCATCCCTGTGATAAAACCCTCTGGGCGTATTTTTTGGGCTGTTGAATTTGGTTTGCAATATTCTTGTTGAGGATTTTTGTGTTTATATTCACAGGGGCTATTGGTCTGTACTTTTCTTTTTTTTATTGTGTTTTTCACTGACCTTAATATCCGTGTGACACTGGCCTCAAAGAATGAGTTAGGGAGGATTCTCTCCTCTTCAATTTTATGGAATAGCTTCAGTAAAATTGAGTCAGTTATTCTTTGAAGTTCTGGTAGAATTCAGCTATAGTCCATCAGCCTCTGAACTTTTGTTGTTGTTGTAGGGAGATTTCTAAATATTATTTAAATTTAGCTACGTATTATCAGTCTGTTCAGGGTTTCTCTTTCTTCCTGATTCAAGGTTGGGAGGTTGTATGTTACCAAGAACTTATCCATTTCCTCTAGGTTGTCTAGTTTGTTTGCTCAGAGGTGTTAATCATAGTCTTGGATGATCTTTTGAATTTTCATCATATCAGTTGTGTTATATCTCCCCTTTCATTTTTGATTGAGCTAATTTGCATCTTCTCCCTTCATTTCTTAATTAATCTAGCTAGTGTGCTACCAATTTTGTGTATCTTTTCAAAGAATCAACTTTTGTTTTATTGAACCTTTGTATTGTTTTTATTAATTTCAATTTCATTTAGTTCTGCTCTGATCTTTGTTATGTCTTTTCTTCTGCTAGTTTTGGGTTTGGTTTGTTCGTATTTTTGTAGTTCTTTGAGGTATGATGTTAGGTTGTTGATGTGTGATCTTTCAGTCTTACTAATATAGGCCTTAAGCCTGGATTTTGATAATTTGCTTCACTGCTGTCATTCACTTAAAATATTTTTTTAATTTCCATCTTGATTTAATTGTTGACCCAAGGATCATTCAGGAGCAAATTGTTTAACTTCCATGTCTTTGTTTGGTTTTGTGATTTCTTCTTGAAATTAATTTCTAATTTTATTCCACTGTTGTCCCAGATGGTGCTTTATATGATTTCTATCTTTTTTTAATTTAGCAAGACTTGGTTTTTCCATTTCATATGGTCTATACTGAAAAATATTCCATGTGCTAATGAAAAAAATGTATATTCTTCAGTTTTGGGATGAAATCTTCTGTAGGTGTCTGTTAGTTCCATTTCCTCAAGAGTCCTGTTTAACTCCAAAGTTTCTTTTTTGACTTTCTGCCTTGATGATCTGTCTATTGCTGTAAGTGGAATGTTAAGTCTCCCACTATTACTGTATTGCTCTCTATCTCTTTTGGGGGAGTTCAGTAGAATTTGTCTTATAAAGTTGGGGGTTCTGGTGTTAAGCACATATATATCTAAAAAGGTTATGTCCTGTCGATGGATTGATCCCTTCATAAATGAAGAGGAGCACATAAATGAAGGGATCAATCCATCGACAGGACATAACCTTTGTCTTTTTTTACTGTTGTTAATTTAAAATCTGTTTTATCTGACATGAGAATAGCTGCACCTGCTTGTTTTTGGTTTCCATTTGTGTGGAATATTTTTCCTCACTCCTTTACCTTGAGTCTATAAGGAGCCTTTGTGAGTTAAATGGGTCTCTTGAAGACAACAGATATTTGGGTTGTATTTTCTTATCCATTCTGCCAGTCTATAATATAACCAAATGTCACATAGCTGTCCCAGTGATATAGTGGGGAATTTAGGCCATTTACCTTTAGAGTTAATAATGATAGTAAGGTACTGTTCTACTTATCATACTGGCTGTTATCTGGTTGCTTTATTTATCTTCTCTATTGTGTTGGTGTTGCATGAAAACTGTGAACTTTATTTGTTACAGCGTTTTTCTTCTGGAGTATTCGAACTTTTGTTTCTGTATTTAGGACTCCTTTGTAGAAACAATCTAGAGGTGACAAATTTCCCCAGCATTTGATGTCTGCAAAGGACTTCATTTTTTCTTCATTTACGAAACGTAGTTTTACAGGATACAACATTCTTAACTGACAGTTATTCTGTTTGAGAAGATTGAAAATGGGGCCCCAATCTCTTCTGGTTTGTAGGGTTTTTTTCTGGGAAGTCTGCAGATAGTATGGTAGGGTTCCTTGTAAGTTATTTGATACTTTTGTCTCGTTTCTCTTAAAATTATTTCCTTCACATTAACTTTGCATAACCAGAAGATTATATGCCTTGGGGATGACCTTTTTGCAGTGAATCTTCTGGGAGTTCTTTGGGCTTCTTGTATTTGGATGTTTAGATCTCTGGCAAGTCCGGGGATGTTTTCCTCCATTGTTTCCTCAAATAGGCTTTCCAAACCTGTTGCTTTCTCTTCTTCCTCAGGATCACCTATGATTCTTAGGTTTGGATGTTTTACATAATCCCATATTTCCTTGAGATTTTGTTCTCTTCTTTTGATTCTTTTTGAATTTTTGTCTGATTGGGTTCATTAAAAAACCTTATCTTCAAATTCTGAGATCCTTAATTCTGCTTGTTCTAGTCTACAGCTAAAACTTTCCACTGCATTTTGAGTTTTTCATCCATGTCCAAAATACGTTTTTTAAATTCTTTATGTTGGTTTTCAGTTTTTTCCTGAAGTTCCTTGACCAATTTTATCATCAAACTTTTGAATTCTGTGTCTGGAATTTCAACAATTTCATTTTGGTTAGGGTTCTTGCTGAAGAGTTACTGTGGTCTTTTGGAATGTTGGAGAATTCTTGTTTTTTCATATTGTCAGAATTATTTTCCGGTTTCTTCTCTTTTGGGTAGACAGTTTCTTCTTATTTGTGATTGGCAGAAGGCTGACATGGGCATGGCAGAGTTCCCTTGGTGATATATAGCCTTGGTGTGGTGAGTTTCTCAGTTGCCAGATCTGCCGGGTACCTACTCTGGATCATGGCATCCTATGATGCCACAGTAAGTGGCCACAGTAGCTTGGAAAGTGTCATTAGCTGGTATTTGGGATCAGGCCTTCCCCAAAGCTAAGATGTTGTATCTAATATGGTGGGTTGCACTGATGCCCTCTGGCTAGGAGGTGGTTCTTGTGAGAGAAAACTGGCAACAAGGGTGGCTGTAGGGTTTTCATTGGAGAGTGTTGCTCCGAGGAAATGCCCTGCCAGTCTAGGCTGAGGACATGGCCCTGGGGACTTCCCAAGTTTTCTGTCTGTTTGAGCCTTTTGGGTTTGTGCAGGGGAAAGGAGATGGAGAACATACAAGTATGCTCCAGTGGGGATAAGGAGGGAGTCCCAGGTCACTGGGGTAATGCTATTGTGCAGGGCGGGCCAAGAAGACTTCCTAAATAAATATATTTTTTATAAATATAATTACACTATGTCATATGCATTAGATAAATGTAATTATATATATATATATATATATAATTTTCTGATACAATTAGAATAATACCTGACCCTCAACTGCCAACTGACCCAAAGTTTAGCAACCCCTCTATTCAGATTGCCAAAGAATTCTAGCATTAAATGATAACAACACATAGAAATGATAATTACTCAAGGTGATGGAACCCCAAATATTCTGACTTAATCATTTCATATTCTATGCATGCAACAAACACTCACATGTACTATAAGTACGTAAAGTATTATGTATCAGGAAGAGAAAAAAAAAGATAAGTCTAAGAAAAAAAATATTTCTAGCATTGACTGAAACAAACAAAAATACTAGAATGAAGGTCCAGAATCATCAAACTTTCCTTGAAACAAAATCATCAAAAATACAACCTGGAGTCAAATTATGAACATCTGAAAGGCTGAACAGATTTAACTCTGTATTTCAGGTAAAACAGCCTTTAAAAAAAATAACTAGTAGCAAAGAAATCTAAATTTAGAATAGATTAAGATAACGGCCTATGTTTTAAGAAGGAGCTCTTCAGTGAAAGTTAAATCAATTACCACAAAACCCTACATGACTGAAATCATAAATATTTCAGATGACTAAGGAAAAGAATTGATATTAAAGGACGATGTGAGGTTTGACCCTGGGAATTTTCTCTCCTATGCCCGAGCTGCACCTTTGACATCTGTAAATGAGTAAAATATGTAAGATTCAAGAAGGCAGATAAAATTTTTGTGATGCAGAAACTCTAGATGATTGGAAAAGACAACCTTGCATACTCAGTGAAGAGAGATTTTTGAGGATCCTAGGGGTCTAGTAGGAAAAGAAAGTGTGGGCAGATTGAAACAGAGTTTGGGCTACATTGGACATGCAGTTGGGGTGGGGGTGGGGGGTAGAGTAGAGGCTCCATGCTTTTAAAAGTCCTTTCTACCTGTATTATTCCATAATTCCACACTTGAGATTTTTTTATCCTTACCAGACTGCAGGCTTCTGGAGTCCTTGGTAATATCCTGCGAGTTCACAGACCGATTACATCCCGTATCAGCCTGAATAGTGGCCCTGAAAGCTTGAAACCACAGCCTGAGCCCGCTCTTAGCCCACTCCTACTTCAGCCTTCTACTTAACTCCTCCCTCTCAAATCCTGGTGCTCTCTGGGCTTCACATTTGCTTTATTGCTTATCTATTTCATTCCCTTGCCCTTCTTTTCTTTTCTTTTTTTCTCTCTGCCTTTCTTTCCTCCTTTATTCATCAACTGTCTTCAAGTTCTTCCTATCTGCCAGACCCTGTGTAAAAGTTTGGACATACCAAAAGAACCAAAGTCTCTTTCCTTAAAGGTCCTAAAATTGAGTGTATCCCATGTTCTGCTTTGCTCTTTCTTTGGACCATAAGCATAAGTCAATACTACACTCTTAGCTGTACCCTCTTCCATCTTTTATATATTCATTCAGCAAATATTGTTGCAGTCTAGGCCTGCTAGAAAACAAGAGGCAAAAGCTATGAGTTAACACTTTACTGGGCCGTGAAATCACAAGAAAACGGTAGCGAGAAACAAAGGAAAGTGAAACAGAGAAGAAGGGAGTGAAAAAAGTGTGCATTACTAATCTGACCACAGCTTCCCACTAAGGGCAGATGAATGCTCAGTCGTGGGAAGTGTCTTCAGAGTAATTCTATAAAGTACCACATCTTTGAACAGTTTGTCAAGGGGAAAAGAGAAATGAAGGAGGACCCCCCAAAAGCTGTAATGATCTTTTGGAGGGTGGCCCCTTGTAGGAAACTCAGAATTTTTTCCTCTGGATCAAACAGTAAACCAAATTTTTTTTTCTGGAAGGTTTGGGAAAGTAGCATTACAATTTGTAAAAGAAACACCCCACAGTTGTGACAAAGAGTTGATTGAGTCTTCCATCATGACAACACACCTGTCCACACCATTTGAATGTTCAGCAGTTTTTGACCAAAAATGGCATGTCCTCCATGCCCTACCATTCTAGTCCCCCGAAGTTGCCCTGAGCAGCTGTTGTTTTGTTTCCTTCGATGAAAAGAGTCCTCAAAGAGAAACGTTTGGCCAATGTTGAAAACAAAAAAACAGCAGAAGTACTAAAAGGCATTAAAATTGACAAGTTCAAAAACTATTTTGAGCAGTGAAAAAAGCACCTTGATAGGTTTATTCAATAGAGAAAGGGTGACAAATTTAAACATGTAAAAATAAATACCTAACTTTTAATAAATAAATGTTGGGGTGTTTTGGATTCCCTTTGTACTGCAAAGGGCTTGCCCTCCAAAGATAATTCCAGTTTGTTACGGGACACCCCCTTATATAATAGTCCACTGGACCTCATAATAATTCTGTGAAGTGAGTATTATTTCCCCGCCTTACAAATGAGGTTAAGAGTTGTTAAAAATATGCAAAAGTTCACACAACTATATGGTGAAGATTCAATCTCTGAATGCCTAAGTCTAAAACCTATGCCCCTTTCATTTAAAATATCAAAAATCTTGCTGAAATACTTGAGTGATTTCAAATCTTTAGTCTATAGTTAATAACACTTGTTCTTGTAAATGAAATTTGGAAATCATTTTGCCAGGTACCACTCGCCTTTGATTGGAATTAGACATATAAAAATACATTTGTTAGGTTCAAATAGCCATTGATTTAAGCAATAAACATTTTTGGCCAGGCCAGTAATAAGTCAGTAATAGGAACACTGATATCATTTACTTTTTGACAGCTTCATGATGAAGGGTCAGCAATTAGTGTTGATTGTTAGAGTGAAGTCAGTGTCTCACAAATTTCTCAACAACTTTTTAGGTTTTATTGGCTGGTTGTTTACAGACATCATTTTTTCACAAGATGCAAATTCATGGCATATTTATTTTTTTCTTAATCTTTTCAGCATCCATAAAATGCCAGTTTGGAATAATTATAGGTAGCGCAAATAACAAGTCACTCTAAGTGACAGAAGACTTCTGGCTTCTGGGCTGAGTCATACTATAAGCCTGCTCTGCTGAAGTATTTTCTGCTCCCAGAGAAGTTACTTGGAGGCCGAAGCTGCCATGCCCTCACTGGCTGAAAGGCAATAATGGGAGCGCTAAGTAGTCTAATTATTTGCAAGCATAATTGCTCATTATTCGAAGAAAGCAAAAATCATACTCTCTGACACTTATAGGGAAGAGAGGAAAGTTCCTATTAACTACCAGAACTGAAGAAGATGAGCTTCTGTTGTCACCTCTTTTTCAAAGAAGCTTCAAACACTTGTACAGAAGGAAAGCAAACGTGTTCGCCTGGTAGAAAAAGAATTGCAGCATGACAGTAGGAACCACTGTGAGTGCTGGCCAGCTGAGAGCCAGCTGGCCAGTGAGAGCCCCGGAAATTTACCAGTGCTTATATATTTGAACAGTTTGTAAGGTAAAGGAATGGTTGAGGTCCACAAGACTGCCTTGCATGCTCCCAGTGTCTGTAAACCACTCCTGGCATCTCATAATACATCTTCCTGTTTTGATTAGAGTGGTTTGAGTGGGCTTAAATTACTTGAACTCAAAGACTTCCAACTTTTGAAAAACTAGAGTAACTAATTCAGATACTGAATCCTTTGGAGCAGGTTATACTCCCCTTCTTGAACATTAAGTTTCCTGCTTTAGGAGAAGGGAGAAAAGGTAGAAGGGTACATTTGTCCTAATATGAAAAGTTCAGCTTTCTCAGGACATCTGTTTTAATATCTCTAGGACTCCTGTACCAATGCCTGTTCTGAGTGTCTAGAGACACAAGGCTTTCAAGTGGCACAGGGTGCATCTCCACAATAGGTCAGTGAGACGATGAAAAATCTCTTCTCAAAATGAGTTCAACACATTCCAATGGCCATATGTGGGGTTCAGTAAATGTCTATGATATGTAATCACCTGCCTTGACAAAAGGGTTCAATGAAATTATACCTTCAGCTAATGATGCCTTGACGAAAGAGTTCAACTAATAGAGACAAAAGTCACTATTAATGTATCCAGTTCAATTCATCTTAAATGTAACTATGTAAGGACTGCTGAGCCATCTGGCTAAGGAACCAAAAAATGACAGGTAACTTGCCTAGAAAAGAGTGTATGTTTTGAGTGTACATTTCTGCCCCCAAATAAATCAACGCATACTTTAACTGCTGCTTCATTCTCTTACCATCCTTGGATAAATCATATTTTGGATTAATGACACTTGAATTTCAGGTAATGCTGCTCAGGCAAATAAAAGCCATGTGCCTGGTTCGGTGACCCAGGGAAAATTAATTTCCCTTTCAAACTGAGAGGTCTCAAAACAAAAACAAAGCGATACATGACTATAAAGTAACTTATAGTCTTGAAGTTGTTTTCATCTCTTAAGAGCTGCAACTCCATGAGTCCAAAAGATAGATGCAAGAAAACAAGAAAGTGAGCCATCACCTGAAGGTAGAAGAAAGTTGTCCACTGAAAATGAATATTTATGAAATTTGTTTTCATTACTGCCTCTAAGAGCTTATCTACAATAAAAATATTTTTAAATCAGAAATTAGAGTTTGTAGGTTATCTTTATGAATGCTAGTGATTTCTTCCCCCTCTCCTGTGGTTCTTTGCAAAGGGGTCTGATCCAGTTGACTACTTTAATAGGTAGATTAAATAATAATAAATAGGTGCTCCTGCAGTGTAACTAGTGGTTAGTCATTAAGAGTAGGCTTTGGTTGACTCGATGTCATTTCCAAAAACTGTGTGATATTATACAACTAACTGGAAAATTCAGGTTTCTTATCTATAGCATAAGAATAATAGTACTTATTTCTTAGGGATACTATGAGAATTCAAGAAAATAATTCATGTAAAAGTGTTTGACATTCTAACCATTTTTAATTATGTAAATTTATTTATTCATTTAGCAAGTGTTTACTGCCTGAGCCCTATGTGCCAGGCAAGTTTTAAGCTTTAGGCAAAAGACAAGATATACTCTCTCAGGGATCTTACTTACTAGCCAGAGAGACAAATATTAGCTATGAATAAATAAATATATGTTGTAACAGTTGGAAGTGATTCTCCCTATGAAGAAAAAACTCATTTGAGTAGAGCTTTTTAAGCAAAAGCTGTATCATATTAATGGAATTTTCTGGCTAGGAGGAATTACCAGACTTAGATGATAGAATTAAAGGATCCTGAGGGTCTCACCCATGGTCTTGCCCCATTAACCAATGAGATGCAGTACAAAGAAATGTGAAGTCACAAGTCACGCTACCCAGAATTTAAAATACTATCAATTTGATATATTTGTCAAAACAAACATATTGAACAATAGATAAATTGGACCTATATAAGAAGATTCTTAATTCTTGATGTGGTAAATTATTTGAAGTAGTTTGTGGAAGAAAGATATAATTGACCAATATTACTAAAGTTAAACATCCCTTCTGTCCATAAAGAACTTATTGAAATAGCATTGACAGTAACAGTAACAATTATTAGAAATATTTATAGTTAATAATAAAAGTAACTGAAATAAAATACTTAACATTTATTGAAAGCTTAGTACGAGTCACATTTTTGCTGAACATAATCTCATTAACTCTTCAAAACCCTATATGTTGCCCAACTCAGTGGCTCAGCCTGTAATTCTGCACCTTGGGAGGCTGAGGTGAGTGGATTTCCTGAGCCCGCGGGTTCGAAACCCGCCTGGGCAACTTGGTGAGACCTCATCTCTACAATAAATCAAAAAATTAGCCGGGTGTGGTAGTGCAAGCCTGTAGTTCCAGCTACTGGAAGGCTGAGGCAGAAGGATCACCGGAGCCCAGCAGGCGAGGCGGCAGTGGCCAGGAGCGGCCACTGCACTCCAGTCTGGGTGACAGAGTGAGACTCTAACTCAAAAAAAAAAAAAAAATCCTATGTGTTATGGGCCATTAACATCCTCAATTTAAAGATGAGCAAACCAAGCCTTACAGAAGTTCAATATCTTCCCCAGGGACACATAGTTGGTAGAGATGAATGTCAGATGCTGTTTTCTTGATTTTAGAACCCTAAAGTGCTGTGCCAAAACTTTCTGTTTTTACTTGAGTTTTCCCCCTATTACCTATTCTAAAAAATATCATTCAATATCTCAGTGCATTAAGCACCTTAAATATCATGTCTTTATTAATTATCTAAAAACTATGATGACTAATGGCAGATAACAAGGCATTCCACAAGTCAATGGCAGAAAACAAGCACTCTTTTTCTTGCCCATGTGTTTGCTAGTCAGGCTGGGAATCAGCTGATACACTTTGGGTTGAATTGGTGTTGACTTGAAGCTACAGATTATCCAGATATGTTCTATATGCCTTTCGTCTTCTTTGGACTATTCATCTACCTTGAGTATGTGTTTCTCATGACAATGACAGAAACACAAGAAAGTAACCCTTTGTTCCTAGCAGGACCAATAAAATTCCTTTGAATTAAGTAAGTTACGTGGCCAAGTCCAACATCACTGCTGCAGGGAAATATATTTGGCTTAAATGAGTATAATTGTAAAGACATACGGCAAAAGGATGTGTACACAAGAAAGATAAGGACTTGGTGACAATGATGCCCTCTTCCACAAATACTTACTTTATTATTATAGATAAGAACTTAGAGACTTAGGTTGCTTATAAAACTTGATTTTTGTTAGTAAACGATTAACTCAAACAGCAAACTTTTTTTCTGTCTGTTCTCAAACAAAAGGGGCTTTCCAGTATTGGTAGATGTGAAGAAAGAAAAAATAAAAGAACTTGAGAGAGCTTATGGTGTATGTCTCTAATCATTTTCTATTCCTTTTCAATAACCATTTTTGTTTCTATCCATAACACTTGGTCAATAAACGTATGATGATCATGAAATAACTATCAAGGCTCCAATTAAACCAGAAAGAAATGTACAGAAATGATAGTATTGAATGGAAAATTTTTATGGTGTTTGTGTAAAAGGAATTTTAATAAATAATACAGAAGTAGAGTTGGCCTTTGAGCAAGGAAATACATAGTTTCACGGAATAGAGATGACTAAAATGAAATGCTATCATTTCTTAAGTAAGATTATTATAACAAGCAATTTAAAGCAGACCTGTTATTCTTCTCCATTTTTACTTAGAAAAAATAAAACAAAACAAAAAAATCAGATAGACCATGATTATAGACATAAGCTTCCTAAGTAGAGGAAATTTTGGCTCTCCGTTTCTCAGTCTTCTAGAGATGCCAATCTGGGGTTTGTTCCAGACAGTGTCAACTTGATGTGCTCTCAATTCAGTAGGTTTTAGTAGAATTGATGTCAAGAAAATCAGAGTTGTAGGGAAGGTACAATTTGGGTCTATTGCACACCAAGCACATAGAAGTAAATGAAGATATACAAGAATGCTAACTCTTTAAAATTGGGTGGGACGCCAGAGATCTGAAGGATAAGGATAATTTAAGTATGCAGAAGAAGAGAAAGGCACATATGTGCACAGACTTGACAGAGAAGCAGAGTAGCTGTGACCTCTGGTGTGGAGAGAGTGAAGAAAAGCAGAGAGGGATGAGGCCGGAGAAGAGACAGGGGTCCAACCATGCCAGCCCAGGTGAGTAGAAGAGGCATTTTATCTTCGCTCTAAGACTATTGGAAAACCATTGGCAGGAGCCCAAGGAGAAAGAGTCAATGTGAATGACACAACCATACTTCAAAACTGTCTACTGCTAGGTGGAGACAAATTTGGGTAGAAGAAGGGGACAAATGCAGACAGACCACTTTGATAGGTGCTGCAGTTGTCTGAGTCAGGAACATGTCAAGCTTAGACCGTGGGGATGCTCATGGAGGTAAAGAGAGACACCATGTTTCAAGCTTCCAGGACACGTTTTAAAATGTTTAACATCTCTGAAACCAGGATGCTTCTTAAGTCTCTGTGCTACATTTAGTTTTTCAATTGCCATTGCCCACAGTAGTGCATGGGAATTTGAAAAGTTCCAAAGATAATAGAGCAACGCTCTTAGAAATGGATGCACACATAAAATATTGATGTTACAAATGACAATGTTGTGCAGAAAGTTCTGGTTCTCTAAAACTTTTGAGTCAAACAATGCTTCAATTGGCAACACTTCTTTTTTTCTTTTTTAATTGAATTGCTTTTTTTTAATTTTTCTTTTGAAGATGTGAGGTACAATTCAGATTTAGGTGTACAAATGTTCATTATGCAGGTATCCTTATTGATGAGGTGTGTACCCGTTTCCCCTTGCAGTTTCCCACTACTGCCAATCCCTTTCTTATAGTATTATGAGAATATGTGGTACTCAGTTCTTTGCTTCTGTGATAGATCACTCAGTATTATAGACTCTAAGTTCATTCAAGTTGTTGCAAAGTCAGAATTTTGTCCTTCTCTATGGCTGCGTAATATTCCATTCTTTATACTTAGGAGTATTTAAAACGATGATGCATGTTACAATTCATTGGATTTTAGATTCAACATAATATGACAGGAGGATATTAGAAGGTCAAATTGGCAAATACTAGCTAGGTATTGAGTAGGAGAATAAGGGAGAAGGATGGCTCTTAATTTCCTGGCTTGTTCAAGGGGTTGGATAGGAATGCTATCCACCATATAGGGGAGTTTAAGGATTAAAAACATGAGCTTAATTTTGGCTACATGGAACATGAGATAACTTTGAGATGTAAGAGAGACTGCCTCTGTTAAATAATTGAATACAATAATCTAGAATTCAGAAGAGAAATACAAAATTAGGAATTGAAAAGTAAATACTATGGCAATATTCACCTGATAAAACAACTCAAATAAGAAGAATGAAGAAAATTGTCAAAGACCATAGAATTTACAGTGGGGCAGAGATTGGATAGGTCTGACCGCGGCGCTAAGAAACACACTCTTAAAAACCCGGACAAGCCAGGTTCGGTGGCTCAGACTGTAATCCCGCGCCTTTGGGAGGCTGAGGTGGGTGGATTGCCTGAGCCCGCGAGTTCAAGACCCGCCTGGGCAGCGAGACCTCATCTCTACAATAAATCAAAAAATCAGCCGGGCGTGGTAGCTCATGCCTGTCATTCCGGCTATTTGGAAGGCTGAGGCGGAAGGATCGCTGGAGCCCAGCAGGCCGAGGCTGCGGTGGTCTGGGCGACAGAGTGAGACTCCAACTCAAAAAAAGAAAAAAAAAAATGAAGTCATAGTTGCTGGGTATCATTAGATCCTTCTATTGTTATGACAGATATTACAAATATTTTGGGAGACCAAGTGAGCAACAAGATCAAACAATGTAAAATGTCTGTTTGATCTTGATGTTTCCCTTAAGTTCAGCCTAAAAAAAAATCTGAATGACAAAAGAGTTTACACACATACACAAACGCACATTCATTACAAATTTATTTAAAATACCGAAGATTGAAAGCCATCTATACAACAAAAAGTAATTGATTAAGTTACTGCACATTATAAATATATTTTTTTTTTTAGTTGGAGTCTCACTCTGTCACCCAGGCTTGAGTGCAGCAGCACACTCACGGCCACTGCAGCCTTAACCTGCTGGGCTCAGGTGAGCCTTCTGACTCAGTCTTCCAAGTAGTTGGAACTACAGGCGTGTGCCACCATGCCTGGCTAATTTTTCTTGATTTATTGTTGAGACGAGGTCTTGCCATGTTGCCCAGGCTGGTCTCAAACCTGTGGGCTCAGGCAATCCTCTCACCCCCACTTCCCAAAATGCTGAGATTACAGGCGTGAGCCACCACACCTGGTATGCAATAGTTAAAATAATGTCTTTGAAGTGTTTTTAACGGGAAATACATAAAAAATTAACACTGAAATAAGTAATGGTAGTATGATTATATAGATGACTTTAAGAACATAAAAATTAAAGAAAATTCCATAAATTATCATCAGAAATTGTCACTAATAAGTGTAGATTCATTTATAATGCGAAAGAAAATTGGTTAACATTTAAGAACAACAGAAATAAAGGAATGACAGAAAGGAACATATGTAACAAACACATGTAAATAATTATTCATTATAAATATGCAGCTGCTAATTTGTCATTCCTAGCCACAGATTCCATTCTACATTTTTTCTTTTTTCTCACCACAGTGTTTTCACAACTACTGCTCTTGGCTCACGTTCAAGATCCTAGGACCAATTTCTAATTCAGACATCCTTAGCTACCTCTTGTGTCAAGAACCAATGGAGATGAGATCCATCAATGCCCAGCATAATGGATGTCATCCCAGCGAGTTTCAGTTTGTCTGAACAGATGAGGTTTGCATCTCTGGACTCATTGTTTACCTTCCAAGGCCTTTCCCTCCTCTGGCAAAACACTCGAATACAGTTATAGTAACTCCAACTGGACTGCAATTTTGCTCACAGATTGTACATTGTTCTTTTTCCCTTTTTCTTGGCACCATGGCTGTAGCCATTTATCGTCTTTATGGAACTGATTCAGGAAGATTTGCATGGCTAATACACATTTCTAAATAATCTGTAGGGTATAATCCTTTGCGATTCTGAATTTATCCAGAATTCACGAGGAAGATGAAAGTTGTTGACTTGAAAGCCATGGGAGGTGATTGCTGACTCCACCCTGCCTGTCAGAAATAAATCAGAATTCTTACTATTTTCTGGTTTTCTATGACTACCTTTGGTTAAAGAGGGAAATGATAGTTGAATGAAACTGTTGTGCATCTTATGACATGTACAAAGTAGATCATGACATACTAACCCCACAACAGTGGTTGAAAAGTTTCATGAGGACGTGTAGATCTGATAGCCATCAAGCAAAATTATCCTTGTTCATCTCATTTATCATGATGAAACTAGCATCATTTTTAAGAATTTCATTTTATTTCTTTTATTTCCGAACTCAGTGCAATTCCATTCACCTTGAAGTAAAAGTAGAACAACAGGGTTTCGATATTATTTACAGAGGTATACTGAGAATAAAAATAGCAGACTCGAAAGAGCCTGGCTACTTTTCTTAAAAAATGTTGTTCCTATGAACCTGGTAGACAACGTGCTAAAAACTGGGAATGTCACACCAAGAAATGATATATAGTAGTCACAGACTAGTGTCATATAAAACAAATTCAGCTTTCCTATGGCTGAAAGATTCATTGTCATTGCTAATTTATTTTTAATTTAATTTAATTTTAAAGATGAGAGGTACAATTCATGACTAGGTCATTGTACAAGTGAAGCTTGGGCTTCCCTTTGGCCCCCACTATGTATGGTTTGAGATCTGGTACATTTACTGATGTTATGTGCCCACCTCTCCTTCCTCTGGCAGTTTCCGGCTATTGCCAATCCTTTTCTTACAGTATTATCGAACTGTTCAGGGTCCGCTTATGAGTGAGAACATGCGGTACCCAGTTCTTTGCTTCTGTGATAAATCACTGATATCATAGGCTCTAATCCACCCAGGTTGCTGTGAAGTTCATAATTTTGTTCTTTATGGTTGCATAATATTGGTTGCATAATGTTCCATCATGTATATGTGTCATATTTTTTTTATCCAGTCCAGTTTCGATGGGCAGCATGGCTGGCTCTATAATTTTGCTAATGTAAATATGCTGCAATGAACATATGGTGTACAGGTTATGTTTTTTGTAGTGTGATTTAAGGTCCTCCGGGTATATTCCCCGAAGGAGGATTCCTGGGTGATATGGAAGGCCAATTTTTAGCTATCTTAGGAATCGCCACACTGTTTTCCAGAGAGGTTGTACTAGTTTACATTCCCACCAACAGCGTAGAAGCGTACCCTTTTCTCTGCATCCTCACCAGCATCTGTCATTTTTGTTTTATTTCTTTATTTATTTCTTTATTTTTTTTTTGAGTTGGAGTCTCACTCTGTCGCCCAGACTGGAGTGCCATGGCCGCTCCC
>NW_007248606.1:23305-25723 GCF_000164805.1 Carlito syrichta
CAGCCTCCCAAAGGCGCGGGATTACAGGCTGAGCCACCGAGCCCAGCTCATTTTTGTTTTATTAATGATGGCCATTCTTACTGGAGTTAGGTGCTATCTCAGTGTGTTTTTTATTTGTATTTTTCTGATGATTAGTGAGGTTGGGCATTTTTTTCCTGTGTCTGTTGGCTGATTGGATCTTCTTTTGAGAAGTGTCTATTCATGTCTTTTGCCTACTTTTTAATGGGGCTCATTGAAGTCTTGAACGCCTGTGCTCAGATAATCCTCCTGCTTCA
The DNA here is from genome assembly GCF_000164805.1 of Carlito syrichta. NCBI lineage: Eukaryota > Metazoa > Chordata > Mammalia > Primates > Tarsiidae > Carlito > Carlito syrichta. The sequence continues at coordinate 23,581 of NW_007248606.1, forward strand.
ACCTTGCGTAGCTAGAATTGTGTTAAGTGCCATCACCTCCCACTAATTTATTTATTTATTTTGTAGGGATAGGGTCTTGCTATGTTGCCCAGGTTGGTCTCAAATTCTTGTCCTCAAGCGATCCTCCTATCTGGCCTCCCAAAGCATTGAGTTTACAGGTGTGAACTATTGCATCTGGCCTATTTACATTCATTTCTTATTATCTCTTTGCCTAGATATACTAGTTAGGATTGGGTTAGGCTCCTCTCAAGATATACAGTTATTTCTTTTTCACAAATATAAAGGTAAATGACCTACACTTGAGTTGGTAGCTCAATAGTGGTAAAGTCCAAGGCTTCTAATATCTCAACTCACAGATTCCATCTTGCTTTATTTTCTGTCACATCGATATTCCAGCTAATAGGTAGAAGAAAGGATAAATTAGTGGGCAAGACCCTCTCTTTCAAGGAAATAACTTGCAAGGCACAAACATCATGTCCCTTTGTATTCGTTAACCAACAATTTGTCTTTTGCTTTTTTTCTTATTTTTCCTGATTTAGCTAAATAATTCAATCATTTCTGTCTACCCCCTGATAATTTATAAGTTGTGCTACATATTTCTATTTCAGATGCATAACCTCTATAATATAAACTAAAAAAACTTATCAATTGATTTCTCCACAAGGATGATCTTGTTTGATAAGAAATTTGGTCTTCCCCCAGATAGAGGTTGGCCTTTGTACCCAGTTTATTTGAGATAACTTCTAAACTCTTAGAACTTCTCAAGTAATTGGACTGGCTTTGTTATTTATGGTGGGATCCCTTGATCACCCTTGATCATTTATGCTAGTGAGCGGACTTATGGGGGGGACTCCAGATAGTTTATGCTTGTTAACAAGAGGACTCAGGATAGGGACTAGCCAAGCCAGAAGGAGCAACCAGAGATTACAGACTAGGACTTAGAGCCACATAATATCAGTCTGACATCCAGGGAAGGTTGGTAGTTGTGGAGGTTGAGTGCAGCTACATGGACAGTAATTCAATCAACCATGCCTACATGATAAAGTTTCAATAAAAACTCTCTACACCAAAGCTGAGGTGAGCTTCCTAGATCGCCCACAATCTGTGTATGTATTGCCGCACATCAACTCTGGAAGGGCAACACATCCTGGACAACATGGAATCTTTGTGTCTGGGATACTCTCAGTCTCAAATTCTGCCCTGTGTGTCTTTCCCTGTGGCTAGTTCAAGTTTAAATTCTTTTGTTATTAAAAAAAAAAGACCCTGCAGTCATCAGTACAATGTTTCCCCAAGTTCTGTGAGTTATTCTAGAAATCATCAAGCATGAGAAAGCCTATGAATTCCCCCAAGTTTGTAGCAAGCTGGTCTTAAGTGAGGATGTCCCTCAGGACACTGAACTTGTGGCTGGCATCAGAAGTCTTAGCAGACTGAGAAGTCTTGGAGAATGGTGTCCTTACCCATGTGTCTGGCTAATTCTGGATGCTCTGTTGGCTCTCCTCCACCCTTAATAAATTAAGACCACATCACTCATAAGCAGACCCTGAACATTTACCATAATATTATAAGAAAGCAATTGGCAGTAGCAGGGTACTGCTGGAGTGGAGATGGGGACACAACATCAATAAGGGGACCTGATCTCAAACCAGGCGAAGTGGGCATCAAACGGAGGCCCAAACTTTACCTGTACGATGCCCACCTATATACCTAATCCTGTTTGTACCCCACATCTTTAAAAGAATAAAAAAGAAAAAAATTAGAACCATAAGAATACTTCCACTCTCCACTCTCTCATACTGTCTTCCTATCCAGGGGAAGAGATTAAAAAGCTTAACATCCCCTTGTTTTCCTACTCTTGCCCCAACTCCTTCTGACATAGTTTAAAACTCTTACTTCAGGATTATCATTAGAACTTTTCTTGAATATGCTTTTTGTATTTTAGAAAAACTTCATATAGTATTACATTTCTATTTCCAAATGATCTGTCACTATTCATTACCTTTAACCATTTGTCTATTCCCCAATTCACTTTTTCTTTTTTTGTTTTTCATCTTGAGTTCTTAGTTGCGCCTCCTAATTCTTTTTCTTTTTCTTTTTAATATATATTTTTTATTTTAAAGTTGTGGGGTACAGTTAAGGGTTAGGT
>NW_007248606.1:25823-26791 GCF_000164805.1 Carlito syrichta
ATGATTTTGTTCTTTTTTATGACTGTGTAATATTTCATTGTGTATATGTACCACATTTTTTTAATCCAGTCCTCTTTTGGTGGACAGCATGGTTGGTTCTATGATCTTGCTATTGTGTACAATGCTGCGATAAACATACGTGTGCAAGTATCTTTTTTATAGAGTGATTTGAGTTCTTCAGGGTATATCCCCAGTAGGAGGATTTCAGGGTCATATGGAAGGTCAAGTTTTAGAGCTTTTAGGAATCGCCACACTGATTTCCAAAGAGGCTGCACTAACTTACATTCCCACCAACCGTGTAGAAGTGTTCCCTTTTTGTCACATCCTCTCCATATGAATTCTTGTATTGTTTTTTCTAGATCTGAGAAGAATGTTGCTGGTAATTTGATGGGTATTGCATTAAATCTGCAGATTGCCTTAGGTAAGATGGACATCTTCACAATGTTGATTCTTCCAATCCATGAGCATGGGATATTTTTCCACTTGTTAGTGTCTTCTTTGAGCAATGTTTTGTAGTTTTCATTGTAAAGGTATTTCACATCTCTAGTTAGGAAGATGCCAAGGTATTTCTTTTTTTTGTGTGTGTGGCTATTGTGAATGGGATTGTGCTTTTTATTTGGGTTTCTGTTTGTTTATTATTTATGTAAAGAAATGTGATTGTCTTTTGCACATTTATTTTATACCCTGAGACTCTGCCAAAGTCCTTTATCAGTGCAAGGAAGTTTTTGACAGAATCTCTTGGGTTTTCAAGGTATACAATCATGTCGTCTGCAAGAAGAGATAACTTGACTTCCTCTTTTCCTATTTGGATACTCCTGATTGCCTTCTCTTTTCTGATTGCTCTAGTCAGGACTTCCAATGCTATATTGGACAGGAGGGGTGAGAGTGGGCATCCTTGTCTTGTTCCGGTTTTCAGGGGAAATGGTTCCAATTTTTGTCTGTTTAGGAGTATGCTGGCTGTGGGTTTC
>NW_007248606.1:27016-45309 GCF_000164805.1 Carlito syrichta
GAGAATTTTAGCATCTATGTTCATCAAAGATATTGGCCTGTAGTTCTCTTTTTTTTGTTGGATCTTTACCTGTCTTGGGTATGAATGTGATGTTACCTTCATAAAATGATTTGGGGTGAGTTCCATCTTTCTCAATTGCCTGGAATACTTTCAGTAGGATTGATATCAGGTTCTCCTTAAATGTCTTATAGAATTCTGATGGAAAGCCATCTGGTCCAGGGCTTTTTTTTTGTAGATAATTTTTCTTATTACATAGTCAATTTCCTTGATTGTTATTGGTCTATTTGGAGGTCTCAATTTCTTCTTCTGTTTCAACCTAGGCAGGTTGTGTGATGTCAAAAAGTTCTCCATTTCCTTAAGGTTTTCAAGTTTGTTTCCATACAAATGTACATAGTAATCTCTAATGATCATTTGTATTTCTTCAGGGTCATATGTGACTTCATCTTTTGTGTTTCTGATTGTGTTTATTTGGGTTTTTTCTCTCTTTTTCTTGGTCAGTCTAGCTAGGGGACCACTGATCTTGTTTATCCTTTCAAAGAACCAGCTTTTTGTTTCATTGATTTTTTTGTATTACCCTTTTGTCTTCTATGTCCTGGATTTGGTTTTGGTGAGCTGGATTCTTCTGCTGAAGTAAGGTTTTGGTGGTCTTGCTTTTCCAGTTTTCTTAGGTGACTTATCAGGCTGTTAATTTGTGATCCTTCCATTTTCTTCATGTGCATTTGTAGAGATATGAATTCCCTTCTTACTACAGCTTTCATGGCATCCCAGAGATTTTCATAAGATGTTTCTTCATTTTTATTTATTTCCAGGTATCTCTGTTTTAATTTCATTATTGACCCAGGAGTTGTTTAGCATCATGCTGTTTAGGGTCCATGTCTTTGTGTGTTTTGGGGGAACCTTGTTGGTGTTGATGTTTATTTTTATTCCACTGTGGTCCAAGAAGGTGCATGGCAAGATTTCAATCTTTTGAAATTTGTTTATCCTTGATTTATGGCCAAGTATGTGGTAGATCATAGAGGACATTTCATGAGGCTATGAGTAGAATGTATATTCTGTGGTCGTTGGTTGCATAAGTGTTCTGTAGGTATCAATTAAGTCCATTTGTTCAAGGGTCACATTGAGGTTCTGGATCTCATTGCTGATTTTTTGTCCTGATGATCTGTCTTGGGTTGTGAGTGGGGTATCAAAGTCCCCAGCTATGACAGTGTTAGAGTCAATATCTTTTTTGAGTTTACCTAGAAGCTGCTTTATGAAAGTTGGCTCTCCTGTGTTGGGTGCATATATGTTTAGGATGGATATTTCTTGTTGATGGATTGAACCTTTATTATGTAGTGGCTTTCTCTATTTTTTTTAATTTTTGGCAGCTTAAAGTGTATTTTGTCTGAGGTTAAGATCACGACTCCTCCTTTCTTTTGTGCTCCGTTCACCTGGAATTTTGTTTCCCATCCTCTTACTTTGAGTATGTGAGTGTCCTTTCTAGTGAGATGAGTCTCTTGGAGGCAATATATTGTTGCCTGGTGATATTTTATCCATTTTGCCATTCTATGTCTTTTCAGTGGTACATTTAGTCCATTCACATTCAGGCTAATTATTGAAATGTGAGAGTTGATCCCTATCATAAGGTTCTTACAGAGTTGTTGTTGTTGTTCCTCTTTGTTTGTTGTCTTTATTTTGGTTTTGGGGTTGGTTCATGTGTGTTTTTAATCTTTTTCCTGTACTCTTGTGAAGAACGTTGTTCTTTTCTCCTTTTCGTCTGTGTTTAATACTTTCTTAAGTATTTCTTGTAGAGGTGGTCTGGTGGCAGCATAAGTTCTTAGGGATTGGATGTCTGGGAAAGATTTTATTCTCCCTTACTGATGAAGCTTAGCTTGGCTGGGTAGGTTATTCTTGGTTGAAATTGTTTGTCTTTTAGAACTTTGAAGATAGGGCTCCAAGCTCTTGTAGCCTGAAGTGTTTCTGTAGATAAATCTGCTGCTATTCTAATTGGTCTTCCACGGTGACCTTTTTCTCTTGCTGCCTTTAGGATTTTTTATTTTATACCTACTTTGTTTAGGTGAATTATTATATGTCTGGGAGTTGGTCTTCTCATTTGTTTTCTTGCAGGAGTTCTCTCAGTCTCTTGTGTTTGAATTTTCACATCACTGATGAGATGAGGGAAGTTTTCCTGAATAATTCCTTGATATATTTGTTCCAGGGTGGTTTCTGTCTCTCTTGCTGCCTCAGAAAGTCCAATCACTCTTAGATTTGAACTCTTGAAGTAATCACTCATCTCTTGAAGGTTTCATTCTGTCTTTTTGAGTTTATTTTCTATGTTTTTGACAGTTTGGGTTAGTTCTATATATTGGTCCTCAAGCTCTGAGATTCTTTCTTCTGCTTGGCTAATTCTGCTTTCCATGCATATCAGTTTGTTATTTATTTTATTCACAGTATTCTTTACCACTATTATCTCAGTTATCAACTCCTTCCTAGTTTCCTCTTGTCTCTCCTCAATTCTTTTAAATCTCCCCATTAATGCCTTGATATCTGGGTTTGCAGTTTGAGACCAGTCATGCTGGGGTCTCTTCATTGTTTGCATTCCAAAGTCAGTTTTCTCAGTGTCTGACCTCCCAGGGGTCTGTGAGAGACCTATATTCTGTTTGTTTTTCTTCATTTGTGTAGATTTTTCTCTCCCCCTTTCCCTCCCTTTCTTTAATTCTGTTTTTCAGGGAAGGTGGGTTTGCTTTTACTTCTTTTTGTTCAATCTCCAGTTCTTCCTTATGAGGGTCCTCTGGCTTTGTTCACTTTTGAGGCTGGACTGTAGGTTGGGTGCTGTACTTTTTGCAGTTTTGAGGTTTAATTGAGGGGGGAAGCTGTGATTTAGAATCTATCTGCAGATCCCAGTATCCACCAACAGGTGTATGGGCACATTGGAACTCACTTCCCACTGCCTTAAAGTCTGTCCATGCGGTGGGGTTTAGGTTTGCTCCCAGGAAAAAAAGGAGGTAAGAAAAAGGAAAATAATGGAAGGGGGGTTCAAGAGCAAGTTGGAGAGAGAGAAGAGTGAGAGGGAAAAAAGACATACCAACTAACGAATAAAAAAAGACGCAAGGCCAGAAGGGAGTAAAAAATAAACAAGCAAAATTCCCTAAAGCATACCAGTAATCACACAAAGACAGTTCAATAAAATCATGCCTTTTGATGTGTTTTCCTCCAACACAAACAGGTAGTTTAAATCAAAAAGCAAACAAAAGTGAACAAAACAAACCAGTCAAAACAATAAAATCAAAAATTAAAATAAGAAATCAGATAGCTCTGGAGTCTTTCCTGAGTGTCTAAATCTCTTATTTTTCTTTTCTAATGATTTAAATTCTTCAACATTTTCTTCCTATGTGGTATATGGCTAGAAATTATTCATCTCCATTTTTCTAGGAAGTCTTAGTAGTTTTGGTGTAAGTGTTGATAGCGCCATCTTTCACTTTCCATTAAAATGATAAATTATATGTCAGTCCAATTTTTCTAAGAATTCCTAGTTTATGCCTGCTATTGTTGTATAATTATTAATAGTGTCACCTTTCATTATCAGTTAAAATGATAAGTTTTATATTACCCTATATAAAGTGGACACACATTCTGAATTTTTCATGATCTGCCTGTCTTATATACCTATCCATCTATCTATCTATCTGTCTATCTAATCTTGATCTTACATGTTAATACATTAGCCAGATATAAGTTTCTGTGGTTTTAACTCTTAAGCATCACTAATTTCTTTGTTTTACCAACCATCTTATACTTTATTTTACTTTTGTAGGCACTTTGATCTTTCTGAAACTTTTAGAGCTATTTCCATTTATCTCTAAATTTAGAAATTTTAATGCCTGGGTTCATGTCATTTTTTTATCATTCATACCAGGAACTCAGCACATCTTTGAAATGTATAAAATCAAGTCCTTTGTTAGCTCAGGGATATTTTTGTTGAACAGTTTTTAAATTAGTATAACCCTTACATCTGTTTCTTTTTCTTATTCTGGAAATTCTATTATTAGCATGTTATTTCCTGAATCTATCCTTAGAATCTTTTATATTTTCCATCAATACCTCCATTTTAAAATATTTACTCTGAGTTTTCTTTATTCGTTTTCATTTTCTAGTATACTAATTCAGGTCTCAACAGTGGTCATACTTTCTTCAGTTTACTTACCAAAAACTATCAGTTTACTTAACAAAAACTTTCAGTTTTTTAGTTGGGAATCATGTTTTGCTGGTGATTTTTTTTTTTTAATTTCCAAAAAGTCATTTCTGTGTTTTATTTGAATCTTTTTAAGTGTTCACATTACTTTTCTATTCAAGTTGATATGTTTTTATCCAACAGCTATTTTGCTTTTTGACCATCTGCTCTATGATCTTTTTCTCTCTACAACTGTGAGAAACCCTTTAATATTCTATGATTTTTCTTTATCAGCTTTATAGAGCAAAGTTCTGGCCTTTGAAATTCCCTAACTAGTGAAAGGCCCACAGATAATGGGAACCAACACATTTTCTACCCCTGTGAGCTGGCAGCACACAGCAGAAAGCCTGGGCTAATAGAACTCTGAATGGTTAAGAAAAGGGACTTCTCCAGATTATTCTAAGCTATAAGCTTAATACTTCTCTTATCTCTAACCTCAAAGCCCAATATCACTGTGCTCCAGATTACTGACACTGTAGAAAGGATGGCCAAAAATCAAGAGAGGTAAGCAGACTTACATTGAAAGAAGAGCTCTGACCCACTTGCGTTCCAGTCGCATGACAGGAAGAAACAGGAAAGAGAACATACGGTAACCATGCCACTACCTAAGAAGACTGATCATTGTGCCACATCTCCAATCAGATGGATGATACTTCTCCTTCAGTAACAATGAAAAAGGTGAAAGAACAATGGAGCCATTCTTGGAATTGGGAGAAAAGCCTGAGCTTTCCTTCCCTCTAGACACCCACAACAGGTGCTAGAAGTGATGAGGGAAGTGAAATACAAAGCAAATCAAAACAGAAAAACAAGGTAATTTTTGTCATCAAAGACCTCAATGGATAGATAAAGCATGCAAGTAATGCAGACAGGGAGAAACATAATAGAAGTTTGTTCAAGGTGATTTAAGATTCAGAGGAGAGCATCATGAAATCTACATGATAGATGCTATAGTTGTCTCCCTAAGGAGTTGTTGTTAAAGTAGATACTCAAAACCACCTTGAGAGAATCAGGAATTGGCCGGGTGCAAAAAGTTTACCTTAAGCAGAGAAGCAAGCTGAACAAAAGAATCAAGGTGTGAAATAGCAAAAAAGTTCCTCGTAGAACTAGAGTTCTGTGTCCAAGTGGCACAGCATTGAGAGATTAAGCTGGAAAGCAAAAGAAATCAGAAAGTGAAGGTTGTAAGACATTTTCTATGCCATACTAAGGAGTGTGAGTTTTGTCCCACACATGACGAGGTAGGCTTGCACTTTTAATTTATAAGGGCAAGTATGCTCCAACAAGTGTTAAGAGAGTATAGTAATGTTAGGAAGTCAAAAAGTCTTGAAAATGTGAAAAACAAGAAAAAGTTTATTAGACTCTATTTTAGCATGCCAAAAATACAATAGCATCGCCTACCCCCATCCATACAACTTCTGGATGTATAAAACGGTAGTTAGCAATTAAGGTCACAGGTCAAATCAAACATTCTAAATCTATCCTTACAGACTTGCTTTCAAACACACACTGCAGCATAAAATTTTTAAAAATTGATTCGGGCAACAAAATTGACTATTTCCTACTTTCAACAAAGACTCAACCCCAAAATAGTAATTACCAGTTTGGAATGCACAACAAGAAAGATAGCAAATGGTAGTAACTGGAGCATCTAAGGTGAAAAACCAAAGAAAAAGTACTTTGTATGCTGACTTTCAATAACAATGCAACTTGACTTTATTCAAAATTGCATTTCACAATAACTGTTAAAGAATTTTTCCTTTGAAATGATGGCTATGATACCCACAGGTCACCTAAAAGGCATGGTGAGAATGCCTCTTAAGTCTGTGATGTACAGAACGAATTTGTCCAGTTTTCTTGAAACAATAGAAAATATTGAAGGCTACGGGCAATGTACTCGATGAGGAGGAAAAATGATTTCAACCTATTAGCACTTTATTTGTGTGTTATTTTCTATGGGTATGCTTTTTACCATATGTTTACTATGTTGTAAATAAATTGTCTTTAGTAAACTTTAATTAGCTGATATTTGTAAAGCTGTCTAAAGATGGGCTTTGTGTAATTGCTAGGCACTCGTTTTATTATTTAGCATCAATATTTCCCCTGTGTGCTTGCTGCATATAAAGAACATTAATTTTAAAAACTGCAGTAGAATCTCTCATTTTACATAGTTGCCTAGAAAAAAAAAATAGGGTGCTCCAGACTGTTTGGTGCAACATTCTTAAGGAGTTCATTCTAGCCTGCACAACTATTTTCAGATACTTAGCCAGAGCACTTTAAAGACCTGGAAAAAGCATGCTCTAATTACTGAGTCACTGCCCTTGATGTTAGCACATGGTAACCTCAGATTGTACAGAACTGCATTCAGAAACAAATGCTGCATAATGTTGAGAAGATGCATCATGTGACTAAGAACTGACCTAAGTCAATTTGGTCACACACAAAAGTAGCCACCAGTAAAATCTGAGGGGGCTGGTATTTGCTATGTTTCGTAACATACCCACCAGGTTATAAAGAAAACAGGCCACACAGACATTTACTAAGTATTATTTGTTAGCAAATCTGGCACAAAATGGATTCATACAACCTGTTTTTTAAACTTAAAGAATATCCAGCTTGATGTCCTTTAGGTGTTCCAACGACCTAAAGTGGTTTTGAAGAAGAAACAGCAACATTCTTGAGGCAGGGAGTCCATTTAATTGGTTTTACATAATCCAGAAATCTTTTCCAAATTGACATCTAGATACTAACTAGCCACAGCCAATTGGAGTATCAAATCACACAGGTGCCATCTTGGAGGGATCCACAGAAGTAGCAAGGGGAAGTTATTCAAACTACATACCTTGAAGAGTTTCAAATTTGCAAATTAGATCCCTTTTAAAAATAAACGATGATATTTAGTACGATTAATTTAATAAGATAATTAGTAAGATTAATCAAAAGTCATGTTTTACATCTACTGTACATTTTGTAAAATATCAATTGTTAATCAGGTGTTTAACCAGATGTTTAATACCTGGCCTTTTACCATATTGCTAGCTGACAATCTCTAGCCTCTAAAGTCCTGATAGTATCAGCCAATCGCCTTTAGAGCTAAAATTTAAGTAACACACATACTATCACATTAGCAGTATTAAAATGCCTCAAAGCAAATTTTAGGCATTATATACAGATTTACTAGAAAGAGTATGGGATTTTGACCAAAGATCCTCTTAGAAAATACTCACTAAGGTATTTGATATTTTAAAAGTTATCTAATTTCATGTAGTCTCAATATATTCATCCATAAAGAAAGGACAGTAGTAATACATATTTCATAAAATTATAATGAGAACTAATTGAGTTTTGGTAAAGTACTTTATAAATGGTAAAGCATCACTTTTAGGTTTTATAAAGGTTAAGTGATCCTTAAAGGCAAGTGGAAGTACATTTGTAGGCAGAGATGGTGGATTTTCTTAGTCCTATAACAGATATTTTGCTAGCTGCTTTATTGAGAGGCCAAAAAATACAAGCCCTGTAATCTTTAATGCCAAAAAAGAAGAGCTGTAAGCTCCATACCCTATGATTCAGTCTATCTAATAAAAATCATACTTAAACCAGAGACTCCTTTACACTGAGGGATCTTATTAGCAAATGTTAATGAAAATTGGGGGATGATGAAAGATTGTGGACTCAGATACATTGCAGGATGCAAAAAGCTGAATCTAAAAATCATTTCCTGTTCATTGATAAAGATAAAATTTGGAAATGTTTAGAAGGCATTTGACCTTGAGTTATTATGAATATATGCTCCACTTCTTGTTAAAATAAGATTTGTATCAGATTTATGCCTGTTTTTTAGCTTCTCATGATAAAATGTCTTAGCATTTTTGTTGAATTTCCCTGAAGGCATGTAAACTTCAAAAGCTCAAAGTCCCCTCCTAGGAAAAGTAACCATTTGTTATGAAGCTGTACATTCCAGTTGTTTTTCATGGAAAAAGTATATTATGACTCACACTTTTTGCTATTCTTCCCTGGGAGAAGCTTATAATTTCATATCCCACTGATGACAGAATTGTTCAATGAAATGAGAACTGAAATGATTGAATTTCATTTGAAACAGAAGCTTTATGAACCAGCATGGATTTCCATTTGTTATGAGTTTGTCGGTGTTTTATTCATCAGATGTTTCACCATCCTGGGGCTCAGAGGAACGACTACATAAAGAAGAGCCATTAAGCACCCCATTATGACCACATAGCACTGGCATGAAAGGATCTTTGCTTTTACAGGTCACTGAGAGTTTGGGTCACTTGTCACTATGGCTTATCCCGGCCTGTCTTAATCAGATGGTGTTCAACCTACAGTCTATATCTTCACTATATATAAGAAGTTTCAAATTACATTGCTACCTTGTTCATTAGAAAGCATTATATTCCATGTCTAACTTTCTTCTTTCAGGCCACATAGTGACTGAAACTGATGGCTTTGTAAAAATAACACGAAGTTTTATCTTCTTCAACAGTGAATCCACCTGGATCCAAATTACACAGAAATCTAGAAAGTTAGAGTTCTTGTACCCTATATGAAAAAGGAGACAATATCACTGGCAGTAGAAAAGTATTGATATCACCCAAAGGAATCTCAGGCATGTAGTAATCATTTAGTAAATATTTGTGAAATGAACTGATAAAATATGACACCAATGAATTCAAGTAACAGTGACATAAAATTTGGTTTGTTCCCTATAGTATTAGTCAGCTCTTATAAAATTATTGGATAAGAAACAATTCCCAAATTTTAGTGACTTAAAACTTAACTATTATTATTTTTAATTCATAGTTCTGTGGGTCAGCTGGTAGGGCTCTACTTCAAACGATAGGCCCCGTTTAGGTCTGTCCAACATATTTCTCATTCAGAAACAGTGAATATTTGGGCAATTCTCACTTGATGTCACATAAGAGAAGCATTAGAAAGCAAGCCAACTCATAATGTTGCATATCTGTTCACATTCTATTACCCAAAAGAAGGCATACAGTCAAGCTCAATGTCAATAAAGAGATATAAATCCCTACCTACTCCATTGGAAGGTCCATGGCAAAGTGAATGGACATAAGTTTTATTATAGAGAACGTATATAAGGTTAGGACAAAAATGCTATCCAATTCATCCACCAAATATGACATATTTTTAAGTGGAAATTTTAAAGAAACGACAACAAATAGCAGAGACGCCCTCTACAGTGTTGCTTACCTCTGCTGAGATTTTTGTAATTTGCATCCAGTTGACTGGCACCACTACAAAGCAAGCCAGAAACCTTGAAACGAGTCCACTGGGAATTGCCTGAACTCAGTAGTTATAATCAGTGGAAATTCTCAAACTGACTAATATATAACATGAAAGTCTCTATCAAAAATAAATGATCTTTTAAAAATGCTTAATTTGAACCTCAAGAAATATTTCAGAATGTTAAAAATATATTTTGAACAAAACTTTGTAATGATATACTTGCAACTATAATTTACACACTAGTGAATATGTACAGTGGTAATGGTTAATTTTATGTGCCAATTTGGCTAGGCCATGACACACAGATATCTAGTTAAACAACAGTCTAGATGTTCTTATGAAGGTATTTTTGTAGATGAGATTATCACCTAACTCAATAACCTTCAAGTAAAGCAGATTGCCTTCCATAATGTAGATTCAATCAGTTGTAGGCCTTAAGAGAAAAAGACTGTTCCTCAGAAGAAGAGGAAATTGTGCCACCAGGATGACAGTGGACTTGAGCTGCAACATTATTTCTTTTCTTGATCTCAGGCTGCTAGCTCCTCACCCAGCAAATTTTGTACTTGTCAGCCCCCATAATCATAAGAGCTAATTCCTTAAAATAAATCTCTCTCTTTGTATGTACACACATCTTATTGGATCTATTTCTCTGGAAAACTCTTAATAATAATATGACCAATACTATTTATGATTGACAAAAAAAAATGTGAAATGAAAATTAATTATACATGTAATAAAGTTATAGAATAGCTAATGCATGCAAAATATTTCTCATTTTAAATATGAAAAAGTAAAAGTTATCTACTTTTATTAATTGACATCATAAAAATGATGAAAAATGCAGATACAGCATACTCATCAATTTTACTTTCTGCATAAAATCCTTTAGAATTATAGAAAAAATTTTAATGAATTAAATATAGAATGTCAATGGGGGAAAAAAATGAATGAATGTCACTAACAGAATAGAAAATTTGAGGATCACCTGAGAATGAAATGCACATATAATAGGCTAACCAGAAACAAAATCGAGCCACAAATATGAGGAAAAGTTGGAATCTAAGTTCATATAGTTATAAAGATTTTCCAAACTCAGATTCAGATTGTGCAAAAAGCCAGAGAGGATCCTAGAAAAACTACCTAAAGAAGACTACATATTTAAAACAACTGAACATACCCTCTTCCTTCCTGGTTCGGATATGGGGATCTGAAAGAAATGCAAGTTAAAGATGAAGGTGGAGAGTGGGATAAGGTTAAAAAACAAAGAAGAAATAAAGTAACTGGCAGAAATAACATTATCTAAAGGGCTTCAGAGCCGAGGCAAACCTTCTTATTCTGGCAATTGATGGAAGTATAGGGTAAGGTTCTCCGTCTTTCTGTACCTATTTTCTCTAACACACCTTAAGTGAAGCTTGAATTTCCCATAAAAATACAAATGCCACAGTCAGCCCAGCCACTTAGAAGAGAGAGATGTTGGTGATATAGACCTCTATACCTGAAAAGGAATTGCTTTGTATTATTCTTATCTACCTGGTCCTTCATTCTTAAATCAGATTGGCAAGCAAGTGCCACTAGACTTTTGAAGAAAAGCAGTAAGCTGAAATTGAATGCTCAAAATAAACAAATAAGAGTTGACTTTGGAGAGAATAAAATTTAAAGAAATTTTCAAAATAATTTAATTAATATTCTTAGAAAAATGAAATATCTATTGCAATAACAAATATAAAGTGTCTGCCCTATAGAATAAGTTGCTAAAATAAAAAAGGTAACTAAAATTAGAAAAAATCATAAGAAAGAGTAAATAGAAAAAGGAAATGACTAAAGGACAAGTAAATGATCTGGAAAATAAACTCAAAGAAGTCACAAGGCATAAAGAGCAATAAGACAAAGAAACTTAAAGTGCAAATAAATTAAGACTCATAGAGATCAATCCAGGATAGCAAATCTCCATCTAAAAGAAGTTTCAAATGAAAAAATGGAAATAATCAAAGAAAGGCAATAATAGAAGATCTTCCCATTAAGCTAAAGAAGACATAAGATCTTGACTGAAATTTTCCACTGAGTGCCAAATAACATGAATCACAAAAAAGAAGAAAAACTCATGGACATATTTTGATTTACCTAAGAACTCCAAGAATAAAAAAAATCTTAAAATTGCTCCCCAAATAACCAAAAAAAAATTTTTTTAATTTGCATTAGATTTCTTGGTAGTACCTATATTACAGAATGATGTAATAATATCTTCAATCTTCTGCAGAAAAATAACTGGAAAATATTTTTGAAACAAGAATTTTATACTTAGCTATTATTTTGGACAAGTGAATGAGCAAATCATGACATAATTAAAGAATATTCCACAGCACATTGAAATATAAATCAAGAAAAATAATATGTGAAATTTAAGAAAGAATGCTAAGTACAATCAATCATTGATTAAAAATAGTAACATTTAGTAAATATTGACATGCAATATCAAAAATAACACATAGAATCTGAGGCAATTATTACATGAAAAAGTGTGCAGGGGCAGATGGAAAAGGAGCTCAGCATTAAGTAGAACTATGCTAAGGCTCTCAGATTGGATTTTGATCAGAGAGATAATATACATATTAACTAACCCTAAACATTGTTGGAAAAAATATTTCAACTTCCAAATCAAAAGGGATCATTGGGGTTTAGAAATACAATGCGTAATCTTCAAAAAATGACTCAAGATCATTTCAAAAGCCTGAACTAAATAATGACCATAGAAAAAGATGAAAAGAGATACAAGGATACACTTATAAAATTATTAGGCTCATAAATTTTACTAGTAATTCCTAGAAAGCTTTTAGGATTAGATAGTGTCTGTTTTATACTTTTTTGTAATTAACTCCATCCTCTTCCCGACTTCTACATGGTTTCCTAATCAACAACCTCTCTGATGGTAAGAAATGAAATGATAAAGATCTAAGAGTGAATTAATGCAGAACAAAAGGATTTCAAAGAGCTTAAAAAGGTAGAATCATAAAAATTGAGACCAGGGCAATCTGGGATGAGGAAAAGGTAAAAGTTATGGATGATTCCCAGTTCAGATGATAATTGTTGAATGCCATGTACTTAGGAATCACAGGAAGGGAGTGTGCTGAGGAGTGGTGGGGGGGCTTACTAAATTTCAGCTAAAGTGCAATAAATTCTGGAGTCATAGAGTATGACGCCGGAAGGAGTCATACTGATGTGGTATTAACTTACCTTAGTTTTGTACATCACTCTTAGAATCATTTAATGCTTGAATATTTGTACACACACAGGAGCTGGCCAGTCATTTCTGTTCTTGAAAAAGTATGTACTTTTACATGCATACGCTTTGTAGACTAATGTAGCTAACCCTCACTTGTACGTCACATCTTTATAATGGATTAAAATAAATTTTAAAATAATATCATTATTAAAAAATGAAAGTTACATTGAACACAGGAAAAAAAACTATAGATATTAACTGTCTTAGTCTGTTCAGACTATTATAACAAGAATACCAAAAGCTGGGTGGTTTAAATAACAAATATTTTTTCTCACAATTCCGGAGGCTGAAATGTACAAAATAATGATACAAGAAATGTACAAGGTAATTTGGTTTTTCGGGGGGTCCACTTCCTGGTCTTGTCAAATGGTGGAGAGAGAAAGAGAAAGAAAGCAAATTCTCCCACAACTCTTCTCATTAAAAACTCTAATCTCATTCATGAGGGCTCTATTCTTACGACCTAATCAACCCCCAAAGGCTCCACTTCCAAATATCAAGATTCCAAGATTAGGCTCCAATCTATGAATTTGGGGGGCCACAAACATTTAGTCCATAGTACCGACTATTGCTATCATGAATCAAAATCTTTCCAGATACCCCAGACAATGCAGTAATTCAAGAAAAATAAATAAAAAGCACACATGTTTGAGAAGATTAAACAGTAAGAATTTACAAATGATATAAATCTCTACAAATGAAGCCCAGGAGAATTGACTTGAAAGCATCTTAAAATTATTTACTGGCTTTTATTATCATTGCTGAATATAAAAGATCAATACACAAAAACACCAACCACTTTAACTGTACAACAGAAGTGAACAATAAGAAAAAAGCAAAGAGAGAATGTTACTTGAATTAGCAACAATAATATAAAATATTTAGAAGCATATTTAATATATTCTGTACACTAATGGATATAAGGGAGACAAATAAATAGAGATTCATACAAAATTTATAAATGGAAAAAGTAAGTATTACAATGATATAAATGTCCTCATGTTAATTTGTAAATTCAGTGCTGCCCCAAACATGCTACTCACCAAATTCTTGGTCAATTCTCACAAGTTAATCCTACAATCCAAAAAATAAAAAATAAAAAGATAAGTGAATACAGATGGTAAAAAATGTGGAAAGGCGGGAAAAAAAACCCTTTAAAAAAATCCAAACATAACTTTTCAGGTCTCAAGGCCCATATTCATAAGCTAGAGTTATCTAAACAGTGGTGTTTGAGAGCATAGTTCCCATACAAAATCTTCCCCACTTCTGACACCAATTACAAGTTAATAAATGTTCGACAAACCACTCTTAGTTTTAATAATTCTCTTAAAAGACTCAGAGCTTATTTATAGCTGTTATACTCACATTACAATTTATGACAGAAAAGGGTACAGATGAAAATTATCTTAGAGACTAACAGGGTAGAATCCAGGAAGGATCCAAACAGGGAGCTTCCAGCTGTCTTCTTTCTGTGGCGTCATGGTTGGCATTTTCTCTTCCTGGTCACGTTAAAAGACAATATGCACAGAAGCCTCTTCCAGGTCTTTGGTGTCCAGAGTTTTATCACACGCTGTTTGCACAGCTGACCTTTAATTTGCAGCACTCCGTGGAACTTTGGCTAATAACTTCAATCATCGGTTTCTCTGGATATTGGAACTGATATGTCACAACCCAGAACCCCCATGAAAAATCATACTGTTAAACTATCCAGTGCCCAAAGCACTCAGGCAAACAAAGGCACTCCTATGAGGTATGACATTTCAGGGCCTAGAGATCTTCTCCAACAAGTCAAAGACAAAATCTAGACTCCTCTTTGGGTAGAGTTAATTCTTCATTTCATAATATAAGAATTTAGTGTGTTGCATTTTATTCAAATAAAGAATTATGTGCTAATGTTTCTATAAAAGCAAGACAAAATTTCTGGGAAAATATAAACCAAACTGTGAACTATAACATACACCAAAGTATGAAGACAGTAGAAGAATGTCAGGGTAAGAGATGTAAGGAGAGACTCCTTTGCAGCTTCTTGTACTTTTGAAATATTTGGATCTTTTTTAATCAATAAGAATCAGGGAAGATGACAGGGTAGGAAGCACCAGGAATCTCTCTCTGCACTTAGGCAACAATTGCCTTGACAGAATCTTTCTGATGTAACTGTTTTGGAACTCTGGAGTCTGAAGGTTTGCAACTGCCAGAAGAAGGATTGGGTGGTAAACTGTGGTTAATTTGGGGCATTTTCAGTTCTTAATATACTAATAACTATAATTCAGCTCCCATCCCCAGAGCAGGCATTCATGCATACATTCCAGAAGCAGCTGTACACACTGGTGCAGGAGCCAGAGTAGACAAAAGGGACATTATCTTCCAATTTGGTGATCTGTGTTCTGATTGATAATTGCTCCTTCTGATTACAGAGATGCAGACAAAGAAGGTGGGCATTGTTTTTGTAATCTCTCTTCATTTCTGCTTGTCACTGCCCCTTCAGGTGAAATGACTTCCAGGGAACTTAAAGAATCAGAACCTCCTATACCCACTTTGCTTTTCTTTCTTCCTCTTCTGGGAGCCAGATATTAAACATCAGGACATTCAAAAGCAACTGAATATACAGAGAAAATTAGAAGGTGACTATGCGTGCCCAGAAAAAGATGCAGGCTGAGAAAAAAAATCCGAAAAGATATTAAGTTTACACCTCAGACTGATCTTCAGCAGGGAAACAACCAGAAAGCAAAAAGCAACAATCAAAAAGCAAAAATTAACAACAAAAACAAAAAAATTGGCAAACCCTGAGGAAGGTTTCAAGAGTTACAACATTATAAATTTCAAATGTTTAGTATTCAATAAAAATATCACAATGTATACAAAGAAACAGAAAAGTATGACAAATTAAAAAATAAATAAAAAATTTTAAAACTTTCTGAAAAAAAAAAACCCTGATGGTAGATCTACTAAATAAAGACTTTAAAATGATTACCTTAAGAATGCCAAAGAACTAAGGAAAAATATGAAGAAAGTCAAGGAAATATGAACAAAATGTAAAAAATATGAGCAAAATGGAAATATCAATGAAAAAATAGAAAACCAAAAAAAAAAAAAAAAAAAAAAAAAAAAAAAAGATGAAAAGAGATTCTGGAGTTGAGGTACAATAATTGAAATTTAAAATTTGCTGAAGGGATTAAAAAGATTTAAGCAGGCAGAAGAAAGAATCGGAAAACTTGATGATGGGACAATGGAATTATCAAATCTGAGGAACAGAAAGAAAAAATATTAAAGAAAAGTAAACAGAACTTAAGGGCCCTGTATAACACCAGTAAGCAAATCAACATTTTCGCTGTGGCAGTCTAAAATGAAGAAGTCAGGTGTGGTGGCTTATCCTTGTATTCCAGCAGTTTGGAAGACCAAGGCAAGATGAATGATTCAACCCTGGAGCTCAAGATCAGCCTAAACAACATTGCGAGACTGTGTCTTCACAAAAATTTTGAAGAATCATCCTGGCACAGTGGTATATACTTGTAGTCCCAGCTATTCCATCAGCTGAGGTAAAAGGATTACCTTAGCTCAGGAAGTCGAGGTTGCAGTAAGCCATGATTGTGCCACTGCACCTCAGCCTGGATGACAGAGTGAGACTGCAACTCAAAATAAATAATGAAGCTGACAAATAAATGAACAAGCAAAATAGCGAAGAAGGATAAAATAAATAAATAAACAGAGCAAATATTTGAAGAAACAATGGCTGAAAACTACCCAAATTTGATGAAAGACATAAACATCCAAGAGGTTCAGTGAACTCCAATAAGATTACCTCAAAGAGACACTGAGACAGACTGTATTCAAACTTTTGAAAGACAAAGACAAAGATAGCATCCTTAAAGCAGTAACATAAAAGTGATTTGTCACATGCAAGCAATACTCACTAATACTATTGCAGATTTCTCATCAAAAACTTTGGAAGCCAAAAGGAAAACATGTTGTCATGTTTAAAAAAAAAGAAAAAGAAAAAAAACTCAATCAAGAATACTACATCTCTAAAAAACTGTCCTTCACTATTGAGAGAGAAATTAAGACATTTCCAGTTTCGTAAAGGTTGAGGAAGTTTGTAATCACTAGCTTTGCCCTTTAAGAAATATTTAAAGAGTTCTTCAGGTTGAAATGAAAGACTTGATTAATAACTCATATGAAGCTCTCACTGAAGGAAAAAAATATGGGCAATTATAAAAATTTTTGAAACAAAAGTTTATAACTCCATTTTTTGTTTACTACAAAATATAAAGGGCTAATAACATTTTAAATATGACAATTGTTAGTCTAAAAACAAGTATTATTGTAGTAACAGTTTGTAACTGAACATTTTGCTTTCTATATAATTTAAAAGCCTAATGAATTTGGAAAAACTATTAATGCATGTTTTTGAATACACAGTGTATAATGATATAATTTTGTAATATCAAAAATGGAAAAGAGCATTTTAAATTATGGTATTATAGTTCAGTTTGTATAAATTCAAATTAGAGTGGTGTGACTTTAGGGGGTTAAATATAATCTTTATGGTAACCATAAAGAACATAGCTATAGAATATATACAAAAGAACCACACTGAGATACAACCTAACCCCAGTAAGAATGGCCATCATTAATAAAAACAAACACTAGATGCTAGCAAGGACGCACAGAAAAAAAGAATGCTTCTACACTGCTGGTGGGAATGCAAACTAGTGCAACCTCTTAGGAGGACAGTGTGGCGGTTTCTGAAAGAACTAAAAATTGACCTTCCATATGACCCAGCAATTTCCCTGTTGGGAATATTCCTGGAAGAACTCAAATCATTCTACAAAAAAAGATACCTGCACACGTATGTTTGTTGCAGCTCTATCCACAATAGTAAAAACATGGAACCAACCATGTTGCCCATCGAAGCTGGACTGGATTAAAAAAATGTGGTAGGAGAGACGGGGCAAGATGGCGACGGCATAGGTGAACTGGTGAGATTCTCTGAACGGACCAAGACTGCAAACTGCTGAATAGACAGACTGTAAAGCAGAGGGAAAAGTGAACAAAACCAGAAGACCCTCATAAGGAAGAACAGGTCATTGCAGAAGAGAAATAAAAACAACCCCACCAGCCGGGCTCGGTGGCTCAGCCTGTAATCCCGCGCCTTTGGGAGGCTGAGGTGAGTGGATTGCCTGAGTCCGCGGGTTCGAGACCCGCCTGGGCAGTGAGACCTCATCTCTACAATAAATCAAAAAATCAGCCGGGCGTGGTAGCGCATGCCTGTAATTCTGGCTACTCGGAAGGCTGAGGCGGAAGGATCGCCGGAGCCCAGCAGGTCGAGGCTGCGGTGGCCGGGAGCGGCCACTGCACTCCAGTCTGGGCGACAGAGAGAGACTCCAACTCAAAAAAAACAAAACAAAACAAAAAAAAAACAACCCCACCTTCCCTCAAAAACAGAATTGAAGAGGGGGAGGGAAAGGGGTAAAGGGAGAAAAATCTACAGAAATGAAGAAAAACCAAAAGAAGAGTGTAGGTCTCTCCCAGACGCCTGGGAGAGCAGAC
>NW_007248607.1:0-6962 GCF_000164805.1 Carlito syrichta
ACCTCAGCCTCCCAAAGGCACGGGATTACAGGCTGAGCCACCGAGCCCGGCTAGGTACATGTGTCTTTAGTGGAGAAACTCAGGTTCTGTTGCTATGAATCGAATCTCCACTTTGTGAATGAAGTCTTTTAACAAGGGCTTGACTTGAGCCCTAAGGGTTTTTTACATCTCTGCAATTAAATTTTGCTCAGCTCTATACATCACCCATTTGGGGGTTAATTTTTTTGATTTTTAAGATGTAGGGTACAGTTCAGGGTTAGGTATACAAATGTTTGATATGCAGGTCCCCTTGTTGATGAGGTATTCCCCCTTCCCCGGCAGATTCCCACTACTGCCAAACCTGCATCCCCCCTGGCAGTCTCCCACTACTGTCAATCATTTTCTTATAGTATTACGATAATTGTTCAAGGTCCGCTTATGAGTGAGAACATGCATTATCCATTTTTAAAAGCAGTTTTATTGAGATATTTTCCACATACCATAAAATTCATCTACCTACTTGAAATATACAAGTCAATCATATGTTGCTTACCTACAGGGATATGCTCTGAGAAATTCAACATTAGGCAATTTCATTCCTATGAGAACACCACAGAATATACTTACACAAACCTAAATTATATACCTTACTACATACCTAGGTTATATGGCTTAATCTATTGTTCTTGGGCTACAAACCTGTAGAGCATGTTACTGTACTGAATACTGGGACAATTTGAACACAATAGTATTTGTGTATCTAAACATAGAAAAGATACAATAAAAATACAGTATAAGCCAGGCTCGTTGGCTCAGCCTGTAATCCCACACCTTTGGGAGGCTGAGGTGAGTGGATTGCCTGAGCCCGCGGGTTCAAGACCCGCCTGGGCAGCGAGACCTCATCTCTACAATAAATCAAAAAATCAGCCGGGCGTGGTAGCGCATGCCTGTAATTCCGGCTACTCGGAAGGCTGAGGTGGAAGGATCGCCGGAGCCCAGCAGGTCGAGGCTGTGGTGGCCAGGAGCGGCCACTGCACTCCAGTCTGGGCGATAGAGACTCCAACTCAAAAAAAAACAAAACAAAACAGTATAGCTGGGTATGGTGGTGTGTACATATAGTCCCAGCTACTTGGGAGACTGAGGCTAGAGGATCACTTGAGCCCAGGAGTTGTGGGCTATAGTGCACTATGCTGATCAAGTGTCTACACGAAGTTGTGCATCAATGTGACGACCTTAAAGGAGTGAGGGACTCCCGGGTTGACTAAGGTGGGCTGAACTGTCCCAGGCTGAAAATAGGGCAGATCAGAACTCCTAGGCTGATCAGTAGTGTGATCACACCTGTAAATAGCCACTGAACTCCAGCCTGGGCAACATAAGGAGACTCCGTTTCTTTTTTTTTTTTGAGTTGGAGTCTCACTCTGTCGCCCAGACTGGAGTGCAGTGGCCGCTCCCGGCCACCGCAGCCTCGCCTGCTGGGCTCCGGCAATCCTTCTGCCTCAGCCTTCCGAGTAGCCGGAATTACAGGCGTGTGCTACCACGCCCGGCTGATTTTTTTGTTTGTTTTTTTGAGTCGGAGTCTCACTCTGTTGCCCAGACTGGAGTGCAGTGGCCGCTCCCGGCCACCGCAGCCTCGGCCTGCTGGGCTCCGGCGATCCTTCCGCCTCAGCCTTCCGAGTAGCCGGAATTACAGGCATGCGCCACCACGCCTGGCTGATTTTTTTTTTTTATTTATTGTAGAGATGAGGTCTCGCTGCCCAGGCGGTTCTTGAACCCGCGGGCTCAGGCAATCCACTCACCTCAGCCTCCCAAAGGCGTGGGATTACAGGCTGAGCCACCGAGCCCGGCTTTTTCTTTTTCTTTTTCTTTTTCTTTTTCTTTTCAGACCAGAACATTTATTGTATGACTATTGAAATTCTTAAGATGAACTGGATGCTGCAACAGCTGCCCTCTTGGGTTTAGATGTTGTTCCTTCATGGAATCCATGTCTGAATCTGCGGTATACAGTTGTTGGGGGCCTCAGCCAACCAGTCCTGGTAGTATTTCATCTTTTAGCCCCAGCACTCCAGTTATACTTTCTCTTGCACTTGGCAGGGTAGCCATGTTTGCCACAAGTCGACTTCTGAAGGTGGCAGGCCTTAGAGCCACAGCAGCAGCACAGCGTTTGCATCTTCCTGTGACACTTTCTGAACGATGATACTCCCTTCATCATCTCGCTTCTGTGGCCAAGACCAGAGAGCCATTTCTTTTTTTAAAAAAGTTTTTAAAATGATATAACCTGTATAGGGCATTTTTACCATGAATGGAACTCATACACCTGGGAGTTGTCCTGGGAGAGTAAGTGAATGGTGAGTGATTGTGAAGGCCTAGGATTTACTGTGCACTACTGTAGACTTCTTAATCAATTATACACTTAAACCACATTTAATTCATTTTAAAAAATTTTTTTCAGTAATAAATTAACCTTAGCTTACTGTAACTTTTATTTTATAAACTTAAATTTTTAAAAACTTTTGGACTCTTATGTAATATCACTCAGCTTAAAACACAAATACAAAATGCTGCACGAAAATATTTTCTTTCTTCATATCCTTATTTTATGTTTTTTCTATTTTTAATTTTGTTTTTAATTTACTTCTTAAACTTTTTTGTTTAAAAACTAACACACACACACACATTACCCAAGGCCTACAAAGAGTCAGGATAATCAATATCACCTTCCACCTCTACATCTTGTCCCACTGGAAGGTCTTCAGGAGCAGTGACACTCATGGAGCTGTGATCTTCTATGATAACAGTACCCTCCAGATAATAACAATATTATCTGGAATATCTCCTGAAGGACCTGCCTGAGACTGCTTTACTCTTAACATTTTTTAAAATAAGTATAAGGAGAACATTCTAAAATAATGAAAAAGTATAGTAAGTAATACACCAGTAACAGTCATTTATTATCATTATAAAAAAATTTTTTTTTCTTTTTTTGAGTTGGAGTCTCACTGTCGCCCAGACTGGAGTGCAGTGGCCACTCCCAGCCACCGTAGCCTCAACCTGCTGGGGCTCCGACGATCCTTCCACCTCAGCCTTCCAAGTAGCTGGAACTACAGATGCGCGCTACCACACCTGGCAAATTTTTTTATTTATTGTAGAAATGAGGTCTCGCCTGCCCAGGCAGGTCTCAAACCTGCAGGCTCAGGCAATCCACTCACCTCAGCCTCCCAAAGGCACAGGATTACAGGCTGAGCCACCGAGCCCAGCTTCATTATAAAATATTATGTACTATACATAATTGTGTGTGCTGTACTTTTATATGATTGGTAGCACAATAGGTTTATTTACACCAATGTCACCAGAAACTTATGAGTAATGCATTGTGCTACATTACAACAGCTACATCATCCCTAGGAGAGAGGAATTTTTCAGTTCCAGTATACTCTTGTGGGACCACCATCATATATGCAGTCTGTTGTTCACTGAAACATTATTATGCATACATGACTATATTCCCAGAATTATGCAACCATTCCTAGAGTCTAGTTTTTTAATATTTCTGTCACCCCAAAAAGAAACCTTTTACCCATTCGCTGTCACTCCCTATTCCTCCTGACTCCCCTACCCTGCCCTGCCAACTCTTAAGTAACCACTAACCTACTTTCTGTCTCTGGATTTCATTCCATTTTATCGCCAAATGATGTTCCATTACATGGGTAAACCCACATTTTGCTTATTTGTTCATCAGTTTGGTTGTTGTTTTTGACTGTTATGAATAATGCTGCTATAAGTATTCATGTGCAAGTTTTTTTGTCACCATCGTTTTAAACTTTCTTTTGATATGGGGTTATGCTTTGTTTGTATATTATACCATAAGATATGCATTAGAACACCCTGGACAAAGTTTTAATTTAATGTGAATGCAATGCATTTTCCTAAACTGAAAGGTCACTCAACCATTTATTAGTCTCTCCTTTGTCTTTTTAAGTTATTTAGAAACTGTGACTTTTGTTTTCATCACTTTCAAGTGTTGGATTTCATTTCAAGGGCCTCCAGCAGTTTGATATTTTATGTCTCGGGCTACAATGGAGAATAGTTTTTTGTGAATTCATTTATAGTTGGTTGGCTATCTGGGGGCATGAAAAGCTGAATGATAAACAATAGGTCATCCTCTCTGTTGTTGTTTTTTAATCTTCATCGTGCATTCTTGTTTTGTTTTTGCTTAGAGTGTAACTTTGCAAGAAAGAATCTATACACTTAAAATGCTGAGCAGCTTCTGGCATATAGAAATTAATTTTTCTATTGACGTTAACCTCAAAGACACATCATTGATTGTATAGATGAAGTGAATGTACCCAGAAGCTCAAGCTGAACTTGGCAGTCATTAAGAAAGTGGTTCAAGGATGTGATTAATGGTAGGAATCTTTAAATGTGTTATTGTCTTCTGGCTGTTGACTCAACTCTGGGTTTTGGGATTTGTTAGAAATAGGCTCCCTTAATCAAATAAAGAGCTATATTAGTGGAGATTTAGTAAGTATAAGTCGTCTTTATTAAAATGCATCTTTTAGCAAATTATGAAAACTAGCTTTTGTAATTTCTCTACCCCCCCCAAATTAGATGTAATCACCTATGTTTGGTTATAGGGATGGTAGTTTATTGGAGTCAGTAATAATATAGAGGGAAATACTGATTCTAAAATTAGACTTTTCATGAAATTAAATCAGGCTGATCTTACAAGCACAAGAATTTTTAACTCAATAAGATAGCATCCTCCAACCTGGACCTTATAAATCATTTATATCTTAAATTTGTAAGAAAAAAAAACTTTTAATTATTTATTTATTTTGAGTTGGAGTTCTCACTCTGTCAGTCGGGGTCCTGGAGTGCAGTGACACAATCATGGCTCACCACAGCCTCAACTTCCTGGACTCAGGCAGTCCTTCCATCTCAGTCTCCCAAGTAGTTGGGAATACAGGTGTGCGCCATCACACCCAGCTAATGTTTTGATTTTTTTGTAGAGACTAGGTCTCACTTTATTGCCTAGACTGGTCTCGAACTCCTGGACTCAAGCATTCCTCCTGCCTTGGCCTCCCAAAGTCCTGGGATTATAGGTGTGAGCCACTATGCCCAGCCAAATAAAATTTTTGAATTAATTATCTCCGTTTTGTCCTATTAATGTGTTCTATACTCCTCGTGTAGCTTTCGTGACATTGTTTGATAATAATTTATTTCCCAGACTGTCTTCCACCAAAATTTTCAGTTAAGTATTGAAGTGAGCCTTAACACTGAACATAATAGATAGCAATGGGAGCTAAAGTTTGGGTAAAAATTCTAATTATTCTGCTGAATGTTCTAATTTGTCCCTTTGTTGCTTATATTTTCTCAGAGACATCCGGTCTCCCCCCCTTTTTTTTGCTTTAATTGTAAAAAAATATGCTTTATTATTATAATTTTGATTTAAAAATTGTGCCTCTCTACTAGTAATGGATTAGAGATGCTTCAGGGAACTGCAGACAAAATTGAAGAGCCTAGATAATATAGGAATGATTCTCAAATTTTAGCATGCATTAGAATTACCTGTGAGACTTGTTAAAACATGGATTCTGGACTCAACGTCTAGAATTTCTGAGTAGGAGATCTGGGGCGGGGCCTAGCAAGCTCTCAAGTGATGCTGATGTGGTTGGTCCAAGAAACACACTTTGAGAACCACTGACACAGGTTATAAATTCTAACTAACCCACCTGAAAGACATTCCATATATTGAAATAGATTATGTTCTTGATATCCCCGCATGTCCCTTTCTTTAAGGTCTTGGAGGGGGGAAAGTACTCCATATTTGTAAAGCTCTCATCTGTATAGTGTCTACCACAGAGCACTAACTCTTGGTAACCAAACTTTTTTTTTTTTTTTGAGTTGGAGTCTCACTCTGTCACCCAGACTGGAGTGCAGTGGCCGCTCCCGGCCACCGCAGCCTCGACCTGCTGGGCTCCAGCGATCCTTCCGCCTCAGCCTTCCAAGTAGCCAGAATTACAGGCGCGCACTACCACGCCCAGCTAATTTTTTGATTTTAGTGTTGAGATGAGGTCTTGCCTGCCCAGGCAGGTCTTGAACCCGCGGGCTCGGGCAATCCACTCACATCAGCCTCCCAAAGGTGCGGGATTACAGGCTAAGCCAGAGCCTGGCGGTAAGCAAATTTAAGTGCTCCAAGGAGGAGGAATTTTCTAAGGAAGAATAGTAGGTAGGTCTCTTTGTGTCTCATCATATGCAATTGTAGGAGCACATAATGGGCACACTCTACTTGTTGACTAGTTGATTAAACAAGTTTAGAATTGTAACCTTCTGATTTTGAGGTTGGTGGTTTAGCATATAAAATGCTTCTTTTCACTTGCACTTCTGTGTTTGTTTGAATGCAAACAAAATTAATGAAATGAAAAAGATGTCTTTTAAATTTGTTAGAAATTGGGCCAGGTGCAGTGGCTCAAGCCTGTAATCTCAGCACTTTGGGAGGCTGAGGTGAGAGGATTGCCTGAAACCCTTCCAGACCAGCCTGGGCAATATGGTGAGACCTTGTCTCTATAAAAAAAAAAAAAAAAAGAAATTAGCCATGCGTAGTAGCGCACTCCTGTAGTTTCAGCTACTTGGAAGGCTGAGGCAGAAGGATCACCTAAACCCAGCAGGTCGAGGCTGTGGTGACCATGAGCGTGCCACTGCACTCCAGCCTGGGTGACAGAGTGAGACTCCAGCTCAAAAAATTTTTAAAAAATTTTTTAAACAAATAAATTTGTTAGAAATTATAGTAAATGCTGTATTAGCTATAATCTAAGTAGCCAGATTTCCCCGTTTTTTGCCATATTGATTGGATTACCCTTAAATTATTTTGAGGTCCTAAATTATGGTCTGAAGCCGGGCTCGGTGGCTCAGCCTGTAATCCCAGCACTTTGGGAGGCTGAGGTGAGTGGATTGCCTGAGCCTGCGGGTTCGAGACCCGCCTAGGC
>NW_007248607.1:7140-9505 GCF_000164805.1 Carlito syrichta
CACTCCAGTCTGGGTGACAGAGTGAGACTCCAACTCAAAAAATAAATAAATAAATAAATTATGGTCTGTATTGTCATTGAAAGAGTATTATTTTGTTTAATGCACATTTATTGTATGTTAACTAAGTGCCGGTTAAGCTCTGGAGTTTCAGTGATACAGACAATTATACTCAGTTTAATATAATTTTCTGTGAGGATACTTTTGTGTTCTGATTATTTTAAACCAGTAATTTATGAATGTTGTAAATAAGATTATTTAGAAGCATCAAAATCAGATATCCTGAAAAAACAAGATTAACTAGCTGTTACTTCGAATCACAGGGAAAATAATCACCACTGTATGATCTCCTAAGTAGACACATCATACAATCAAATTCTCACTCAATTGCGAAATGGTTTTAAAACAAATTCATAAGCAGCTAAAGACAGAAATTGTTTTAAATTTGTAGTGCTACCTGATTTTGGAGGAAAGAGTTTTTCAAATTAAGGCTTACTGGATGGCTGCTGTGTATTGTGCATTTTTTTCCAAGTCTATTAGGGAAATTGTCTTTAAAAGTCTCTTCCATTGATAAATTTATTGCCTGGTCAAGTTGAGAAAAGGAACCATAACTATTGAAACCGTAGTGCAATCAAATATCGGCTAGAACAAGAAATGTGTTTTAAATGGGATAAATCAGCATTTATGAAGTAAAAGAGTGCTCAAAGTAAAGTTGGATTCATGAGACCTTCGCTTATGTACACAGTTGCTGATAGTATGGGAGCAAACAAGTGGAAATTTAGTTGGACTAGTGAAAGTTAAGCTATTCCTGTTGTAACTTGCTAGCTATTGGACTGGACTAGACCTTTGAGTGTAGTCTTGCTACCCACCTCAAAAGTTTCTTCTATAAGATTCAATAAATGAGTATCCAAGGACTGACTCTCTCCACCTCCCATAGGATTTTGAGAAAAAGCATGTTGAGCCAGGGAGCTTCTTTCATAGCTGTTTTACAGGCAAAGTGAAAATTGTGCTCTTAGATTTGTCAGTTTGATTTTTCAAATAATTAAGAGAGAGAAAGGTTGGAAGTTCGCAGTTCCTCATTATTAGGCTTAAGCTGAGTTTGATTTGGTAGATTTTAAAAAATATGTAATCTGCTTTGGTTGTTGGTTGTAATTTGTTCCTTATCCAAAGAATTTAACGATGGAAATAAAAACATTCAAAATATGAAAAGTTACCCCCTTTCCTGTCCATCTATTCTGCAGACTCTTGCTACAGAATTAATTATCCCCACCTCTGTTCCCTGGCCTACTCTTCTGAGTGCTCATTCATGGTGCTTCTAGCTTTACAAATTATATTATGATATACAGTGATAATGAGAAAAAGCTGTATTTCCAGAGAAGCGTTTAGAGTGAGGTTTTCTTTTTATTATGGAAATTTTTCAAGCTAACTAGAGAGAAGGTTGTAATGGCCATACATACCCATCCCCTGCTTCAAAAATGGTCAACTTTATGCTATTCTTGTTTTATCTGGACCACCTAATATCACACTTTTTGTCATGCTTATATTGTTTGCTGGCATATTTTAAGGAAAGTCCTGGATGTCATACCATTTCATCCATAAATGCTTTAGTATGTATCTCTTACCAGAGGGCCCTTTTTTAAAACAGCACCATTATTGTAACACTGAATAATTTCTTTTTTTTTTCCTTTTTTTTGAAACAGGGTCTCATTCTGTCATCCAGACTGGAGTACAGTGGTGCGATCATAGCTCATTGTAGCCTCCAACTCCTGGGTTTAAGCAGTCCTCTTACCTCAGGCTTCCAAGTAGCTAGGACTATAGGCATGTGTCACCACATCCAGCTGAATTTTTTTCATTTTTATTTTTCATAGAGACAGGGTCTCACTATGTTGCCCAAACTGGTTTCGAACTCCTGGTCACAAGTGATCCTCCAGTCTCAGCCTCCCACAGTGCTGGGATTACAAGTGTAAGCCATCGCACCTGGCTAAAATAATAATTTCACCTGGGCAACTTGGCAAAACCTCATCTCTACAATAAATCAAAAAATTAGCTGGACGTGGTGGCGTGTGCCTGTAGTTCCAGCTACTTGGAAGGCCAAGGTGGAAGGATCACCTGAGCTCAGCAGGTCAAGGCTGTGGTGGCTGTGAGCATGCCACTGCACTCCAGCCTGGGCGACAGAGTGAGACTTCGACTCAAAAAAATAAAAAATAAGCCGGGCTCAGTGGCTCAGCCTGTAATCCTGCGCCTTTGAGAGGCTGAGGTGAGTGGATTGCCTGAGCCCACGGGGTTCGAGACCCGCCTGGGCAGCGAGACCTCATCTCTACAATAAATCAAAAAATCAGCCAGGCATGGTAGGTAGCGCATGCCTGTT
>NW_007248607.1:9660-14316 GCF_000164805.1 Carlito syrichta
GAATCTCACTCTGTCGCCCAGATTGGAGTGCAGTGGCCGATCCCGGCCACCGCAGCCTCCACTTGCTGGGCTCCGGCGATCCTTCCGCCTCAGCCTTCCAAGTAGCTGGAATTACAGGCACGCGCTACCATGCCCGGCTGATTTTTTGATTTATTGTAGAGATGAGGTCTCACTGCCCAGGCGAGTCTCGAACCCGCGAGCTCAGGCAATCCACTCACCTCAGCCTCCCAAAGGCGTGGGATTACAGGCTGAGCCACCGAGCCCGGCTGACTTCCTACATTTTAAATTTAGATTATTTCATCCTAGTGGTATCATTCAACATGTCCCTCTTTCCCCAACAAATTTTCTGCAAGCTGATAGAGCTGGAGAATGGATTCCTTTTGGATTCAGTCTTTTGGGCAAAAATACCTCATAATGGTACCGTATACAACTTCTTGTTGCTTCACACCAGGAAGCCCATGACATCTGTTAGTTCCAGTTTGAGTAAAGATCAGTGGACTTGGGTGGTGCTAGTCTTATCTTTGTCATCGTCGTCATCATCATCATCACCCTCATGATAATTATCATTTTATTAAATCAGCAACAATTTGGCTTCCCTGAAATACAGTTCAAAGAGGAGTAACAGGAAAAATGCTAGATTTTCATCAGTTTTCAGAATGAGCTGAAGTGACTGAGGGTTTTTCTTTTAGTATCATAGGTGTTTATATTTGGTGTGTTTAGATCTGTTACAGTTATTATTGTTTACTTCAAAATTGTC
Source organism: Carlito syrichta (assembly GCF_000164805.1). Lineage (NCBI taxonomy): Eukaryota > Metazoa > Chordata > Mammalia > Primates > Tarsiidae > Carlito > Carlito syrichta. The sequence goes on from NW_007248607.1 coordinate 10,418, forward strand.
CCAGCCGGGCTCGGTGGCTCAGCCTGGAACCCCGCGCCTTTGGGAGGCTGAGGTGAGTGGATTGCCTGAGCCCGCAGGTTCGAGACCTGCCTGGGCAGCAAGACCTCATCTCTACAATAAATCAAAAAATCAACTGGGCGTGGTAGCGCATGCCTGTAATTCCAGCTACTCGGAAGGCTGAGGCGGAAGGATCGCCGGAGCCCAGCAGGTCGAGGCTGCGGTGGCTGGGAGCGGCCACTGCACTCCAGTCTGGGTGACAGAGTGAGACTCCAACTCAAAAAAAAAAAAAGATAACTAACTACATACATCAAGAAGACTGCTGGATGCAGTTTAAGGTTTTTCTATGTTTCTTTTATATCCTTAGGTTATATACGGTGTTGTATAGCAGAATATATCTTTTTAAGTTTACTTTTGTCCTATGTGGTTATGCCAGACTTTATAGCTTCAAGTTACTTTCTATTTGTTTCAAACTTAGAGATTGTTTTTTTATTTAATGGGTTTATTTTACTGTGGCTCATGCCTATAATCCCAGCACTTTGGGAGGCCAAGGTGAGAGGATTGCCTGAGCCCATGGACTCAAGACCAGCTTGGGCAACTTGGCGAGACCTTATCTCTACAATTAAAAAAAAAAAATTAGCTGGGCATGGTGGCATGCCTGTAGTTCCAGCTACTTGGTAGGCTGAGGCAGAAGGATCACCTGAGACCAGCAGGTTGAGGCTGCAGTGGCCGTGAGTGTGTCAGTACACTCCACCCTGGGTGACAGAGTGAGACTCTAACTCAAAAAAAGAAGAAAAAAAAAATATATATATATATATAAATAAAGTATTTGGCCGGGCTCAGTGGCTCATGCCTGTAATCCCAGCACTTTGGAAGGCCAAGGCAGGAGGATCGTTTGAGACCAGCCTAAGCAACAGAGCGAGACCTGGTCCCTGCAAAAAAATTTAAAAAGTAGCCCATCGTGGTGACACAAGCCTATAGTCCCTGCTAGCCAAGAGGCTGGGGTAAAACGATCACCTAAACCCAGGAAGTCGAGGCTATAAAGAGATTTGATTGTGCCACTGCAGTTCAGCCTGTGTGACATGATAGATATATAAATATAGATATAGTATATAATATTTAGTGTCTCAGAAAAAATGGTAAAATATGGTAGATTCAAAGTATCTGTCTCCCATCTCTATCCCTTCCTTCTCTGTTTTCCTTTCCCTAGATAACTGTCTTTATTAGAAAAATTAGTTTAGTATTAGTAAAAACTAATACTAAACTTTATCCTTCCATTGTTTCCATTTGAAAGAATAAATAAATGTACATTTTTAAAATGTATTTTTCCCTTCTCCAAATTTTCACTTAAGGTAAAATACTATACATACTCCACTGTACCTTGCTTTTTTCACTTAATATGTTCTGGAGATCTTTCCACAGCAATATGTAGGAATCTTTCTCATTTCTGTTTTTTTGTTTTGTTTTGCTGAGTTAGGGGTCTCCCTCTATTGCCCGGGCTGAACTACAGTGGGATCACCACAGCCCACCACTGCCTCGATCCCCATGGACTAGGTGATCCTCCCACTTCAGCCTCCAGAGTAGCTGGAACTATAGGCACGTGCACCATGCCCGGCTAATTCTTTTATTTTTTATTTTTGTAGAGACAGGGTCTTGCCATGTTGCCTAGGCTGGTCTCAGACTTCTGTGCTCAAGCGATCCTCTCAAAGTGCTTGGCCTTTCAAAGTTCTGGGATTGTAGGCATGAGCCCTCACTCCCAGCTCTCATTTTTTTGTACAGCTGTACAGTACTCTGCAATATGGTTATGCCACAGTTTATTCAACCAGTTCCCTCCCCATTTTGGACATTTGGATTGTTTCCAGTCTTCAGTTATTACAAATAGTACTGAAATGACCAAACATGTGAATGCCCTAAAATGGAATTGTTGGATCAAAGGATTAAAATATATACGTAATTTTACTTCAACAAAAATAACTTATATTCAGTGTTTAATTAAGAATTGAAAAGGAAGCTGGGCGCGGTGGTTCACACCTATAATCCCAGCACTTTGGGAGGCAGAGGCAAAAGGATTGCCTGAGCCCACAGGTTTTAGACCAATCTGAGCAACATGGCTAGACCTCGTCTCTACAGTAAATCAAAAAATTAGCTGAGCATGGTGGCACATGCCTGTGGTTCCAGCTACTTGGAAGGCTGAGGCGGAAGGATCACCTGAGCCCAGCAGATAGAGGCTGCGGTGGCCATGAGCATGCCACTGCACTCCAACCTGGTTGAAGGAGTGAGACTCCAACTCAAAAAAAAAAGAATTGAAAAGGAGGCAGAGGTCCCCTTTTCTCGCATGTGAATAAATTATTTCAGTAGTTGACTACCCTCCTATATTCCTGGTATTGTTCTAGTTGCTGGGGATACTGCAATAGATTTGACAGAATGTCACGGAGCATGAAGGTAAATAAACAAAGTAGATTTCAGATGGGTGGATATGAAGGAAAGGAACTAAAAAGGACTCACTTCAGATAGGGTGTCAGAGAAGGCCTCTCTGAAAAAGTGACAGAAACATGAAGGACAAGAGTGATTAATACCACCATTTAGCCAGGCTCGGTGGCTTAGCCTGTAATCCTGCACCTTGGGAGGCTGAGGTGAGTGGATTGCCTGAGCCAGCAGGTTCAAGACCCACCTGGGCAACTTAGCGAGACCTCATCTCTACAATAAATCAAAAATTAGCCGGGCATGGTAGCACCCACCTGTAGTTCCAGCTACTTGGAAGGCTGAGGTGGAAGGATCTCTGGAGCCCAGCAGGTCGAGGCTTCGGTGGCTGGGAGCGGCCACTGCACTCCAGTCTGGGCGACAGAGTGGGACTCCAACACACACACACACACACACACACACAAATACCACCATTTACTGACTTCCCCTCTACATGCCAGGCAGTATAAAAGATGTTCTTGCCAGGCGCCGTGGCTCATGCCTGTAATCCCAGCATTTTGGAAGGTGAAGGCAAGGGGATTGCCTGAGCCCAGGGGTTTAAGACCAGCCTGGGCAACTTGGCAAGACCACCTCTCTGCAGTAAATCAAAAAATTAATTGGACATGGTAGTGTGTGCCTTTAGTTCCAGCTACTTGGAAAGCTGAGGCTGAAGATCATCTGAGCCCAGCCGGTCGAGGCTGCCGGTAGCCATGAGCATGCCACCGCACTCTAGCCTGGGTGACAGAGTGAGAAAAAAAATTCTTACATTATTTTCATTTCACAAGAGTCTGCAAAGTCTCTTTTTAATACCCACATTACAGATGCTTAGAAAAGTAAATTACTTGCTCATAGTCTTAAAGTTTGGAAATGGGGACTAAGATTTGAATCAAATCTAGATCTAACTCCAAAGCAAGATATGATAACCCTTTTTCAATGTGTTGATTGCTTCTTAACCATGAAGAAGGCAGCAAATATTTAGTTAACAGAGTTCATGATTTAGACTCTTGTTTTAACCTGGCAGAGATACATATTTTGCTTTTTTCTTTTAAAGCATTGCTCATGTTTATTTCTGAATGATTACAAGTTTAAAATATATATGCTGATTAGTTTGAGACTATTTATTGTGTGAGAAAATGGAGAAGCATGCAATTTTGTCTAAACCAAAACAATTTTAATACCTGTTTTTATTGTTTTAATAGTTCTGTCTTTAAAATACCATAGCAAAAATATCCCCCAGATATTTCTAGCCTTTTTAAATGATGTACTAAGTATTTTGTTGAATTATTTCACAAATATTTGTTAAAATCTATATGCAAGGTACTTTATGTCTGTTGAATTAACTTTAGTAAATGTAATAGCCAGAATGTTGTATGGGATTTTGTAAATAACCATAAAATTAATCTTAGGGGGAATTTTTTTCTTTTTTTTTTTTTTTTTTTTTG
>NW_007248607.1:14336-40099 GCF_000164805.1 Carlito syrichta
TTCTTTTTTTCTTTATTTTTTTGAGTTGGAGTCTCACTCTGTCTCCCAGACTGGAGTGCAGTGGCCGCTCCTGGCCACCGCAGCCTCGACCTGCTGGGCTCTGGCGATCCTTCCTCCTCAGCCTTCCAAGTAGCTGGAACTACAGGCACGCGCTACCAGGGCTGGCTAATTTTTGATTTATTGTAGAGATGAGGTCTCGCCAACTTGCCCAGGCAGGTCTCGAATCCGCGGTCTCAGGCAATCCACTCACCTCAGCCTCCCAAAGGCACGGGATTACAGGCTGAGCCACCGAGCCCGACGAATTTTTTTCTTGTACCAGCACTTACTCGAGCCCTTAAATGTGTTATCTTTTTGAAGTCTCACAATAACTCAGTAAGCTAGATGCTGATACCCATTTTACAGAGGAAAGAATTGAGGCACAGAGAGCCTACGTACATAATTACCTGAGATTGCATCTAATCAAGACCTAAGATTGAAATCCTTCACTATCTAAGTTTCTATCATAAGTGTTAGAAAGTTCCTACCAAACAACAAAATAGTTTATAGGGAAATATTATTATATTCTTCCTCACTAGTATTTTAAATTAAATCCATATTATTGTCCAATGAACCATACATGAAGATTCATAGACATCTTTTGCGTGTGTCTTAAACTAGAACTAGCTTCAGTTAAAACAGATTCTAATTTTACAAGGCCTCCTCTAACAATATTAAACTAAAATGATATTATTCCCTGGCTTAAAGAAAAATTCTTCAATAACCATGAGAATGCTCGTGGTATGAAGACAGCATCTTAAATCTCTATGCAAGTCATACACAAAGTGTTATTGCAATGAAAAAATAGTGGCATGAATAATACCTGCTCACAGCCCAAGACACTTGATGTATCTCAGGCCTCAGTGTTTGTTGGATTTTACACTTTCATAAGCAAGATTTGTATTTTTTTTCAAGTTCTATATTTCTGTGTGTTCTACTTGATGTCAAATCTGTATTCTTAGGTTGTAGGTTCCATTAAAAATAAATAAATAATCTCAGCCCCTCCTCCCTCCACCCATCTCCCCCCCACACTCATTTTGTATAATATGGTAATGATATCACCGTAGCAGTAATTACGGGTCATCTTCATTTCTTTCATCTCTGCCTGTTCTGATGGCTTCATTCCTTTGACGGAAAAGATTTGGCTCTGGGTGCTATGATTATTTTGTTAAGCGTTATTCGAATAGACAGGAGTGAGAGAAATTAATCAATCCAAATGCAATTAGCATCATGTTTAACCCAGTGATGGACGTCTCAAGGTGAAACAGCCAGGGGAGTTGCAGACATTATTATTCAATCCAGTGGTTCTTATCTAAATTATAATCAAGAGAGGTTTTTATTGGCTTCTCAGTGTAAAAATGTAACTCTTTCCCTGCCCTGGAGGTCAAGACTGGGCCTTCATCCTTCCTGGACGTCAGCCACTGTCAGCACCTTGAAGTGGGATGGACCAAGCAGGGACGCTGTCTTAATATACAAGTCATTGAAACTATCTATTCTGTGATCTTGGTCTGATATTCCTAGGGGTAGAATCTAGCCTATTAATAAGTGACTGTCTGATTTGGAGCAAAGTATTTTGTGTACTGACCAAGTCACTCTGACTAGTTGTTCTGTCTTAACCTTGCATGATAGATTACTACTGCTGTTCTCACTTTATGGATGAGGATATTAGGACTGTGTGAAGCTACTAGCCTTTGGTCATAATAAGTGTTTCACCAGGATGTATTACTATGTAAAGGCCCTGAAGCATGAATGTTCTGCACAAATTTATGAGTATTTAATAAAAGTTCTAGCCCCAAGAGTATTCATTCATTGCTTTGATTTCATTGCCTTTCATTCAGTTGAGTTTTACCCTTGAAAAGGAAACCAAGTGAAACTATGAATTGGCCTGTGAGGCCTTCTGGAAAGGAAACAAAATACATGTAAGTTGTTAGTTAGCTCTCATTTCTTGAACACAAATCTTTTGGGTTTTTTGTTGTTTTGGTTTGCATTTTAGTAGGGAGAGGGATGGTCAGAAAGATTACATTTTTGAAATCCAGTCTTGTTTTGCTCTTGCTAAAGGGCAGGGCAAGGAGAGTTGATGGAGAAACAGTCTTCCACTTGAATACAACATTTTTCAAATGCCTGACAATTAAGATTCTTCTACTTCTGCCTTCAATCTTCAGGCATCATGGCTGACACTTCCCATATTTTATGTTCCTACTTGATGTTTTATATTCTGAAAATAAATCTGTTGGCTGGATATTTCTGTCCTTTTTTTTTTCTGTTATGAAAAACCATTAAAATAATTTTCCATATTGGAACTGTCCAAATTTGTTTACCTGCACTTTGAGTCCTAGCTTTTCTTTTTCATATTACTTTCCAAATGGGTTTTAGTATGAGCTGGAGGAAAAAAGTGTGATATAAAAATCTTTCTCAGAAGTCAGTGGCAGGAACACTGTTCTTAGCTACTCCAATCTTTTGGAAGGAAAAGTCCTGTTAGAGAGCCAAGATACTCAATAGAAAGAGAAGCTGGAAAGTATCCTCCCAAAAGACTTTTTGAGAATTCTGAGGATGAAAATTTTTATAGTCTGTGATAGTTTGGTCACAGATGTAACATCCAGATTGTTCTTTTCTCAGATATATACGTAGTATTTCAGTCTCCTTTTAAAAATATGCCCAAAAAACTATACGCAAAAGCCTCTGCTGACCTTCCAATGCTGCTTTGTTGGCGAAAAGTAATATTTACACCAAAGACTCACTTGTGTAACTTTCCACGAGAGCTGATTGAGAATGGTCAGTAGATCGTACTACAGCGATACCACCTGCTGAGGGCCAACAAGAGTCCTAACGGAATGATGCACCAAAAGACCCCTCCTCACCCAGTGACACCATACTCACTTCACAGTTGCTTCTGCTCTTGACAATGGCACCAGCACCAACTACTCTCATATTGGAGGCATTGAAAAGTGGTTAGTCCTTGAGCTGAACTATCGATCGCTTAATGATACTTTTCATGTGGAGATCTGACACTGAGCTTGAGCATGGTGAAGAACCTAGCCTGGCAGACTGTCCTGGAACTGCACTGCTGTATGCCAGCTCCAAGCCATAGCCACAGGGAAACTGCACATTCCTGTGAAGCAGAAATCAACATTATAAATCACACTGGTTTCCTTTTGTTCTTTTCTGATCCACCAAAATACCTGTGAACAGCTAGCTCCATCTCAAAGGCAGCATGGCCTATTGAGATCTTTCATCTCAAAGGCAGCATGGCCTTTTGAGATCAGTCTCCTTATGTCAGAAGAGTCAAAACTATAATTATAGCAAATGACATCATTTCTACAGAACATCTATGAAGTTATTTAAATAAACAGCCTTTAGCACATCGATTTAAACTGAACTAGGATTTTAAATGTTCCTTTTTCCTGTGTCTGCCTCTTTGCTTTAAATAGCCACCTCTACCTTATACCCAGCATTACTCCAGCAGTGCTTAATCCACAGGGTTATGTTACACAGCTGCAAGTCATTTGTTACCATTTTTTGTTTGCATTTGAAGATCTTTTAAAAAACAGTTAAGCCTCATTTTGCCACTCCTTGTTCTGTGTGTGTATTTGGTACCAAACAGGTGCCTTCTGTGAAGAAGCAGCTGAGGAAACTCCGGTGCTCACCACGGCTAAAGCCAAGGAAAGAGTCAAGACTGAGAACAATGGTCATTTGAATTTGAAGGTGGTAGGCAGAATCTAGTAGTTCTGTGGTGCCATCTAAGATCAAGAGGCACACATCACTTAGTAAAAGCCTATGTGAACAGGGCTTATCAGCGAAGCAGAGCAGATTCTAATTTGATGGGCAGCCAAATAATGAAATTAACACATCTGCACAGTTGAAAATGGAGTTTGATGATACAATTGATGTGTTCCAACAGTGAACAGGAGCTGTCTGCCACAAAGGGAACCCACTATTTACTCCCAAATTCTGTTTCCACAGACCAAGAACACATATGTTCCTGATTCGAAAACTAAAACATGGTCTCCGGGCGCAGTGGTTCATGCCTGTAATCCCAGCACTTTGAGAGGTAGAGATGAGAGAATTGCCTGAGCCCAGGAGTTCGAGACCAAAAATTATTTGGGCATGGTGATGAGTGCCTGTGGTTCCCACCACTTGGAAGGCTGAGGTGACAGGATCACCTGAGCCCAGGAAGTTGAGGCTGCAGTGGCCGTGAGCATGCCACTGCACTCCAGCCTGGGCAACTGAGACTCCAACTCAAAAGAAAACTAAAACATGGTTGCATTGCATCTTGACTGCCACAGTGTGGATTTCATTTATCCTTTCTTCATTCCTTTATTGTACATAAAGGCATTTTACACTTGGTGTCAAATGTGATGGCATTTGTGCATAAGCATTTCTACTAAATGGCCAATGGTCTGTTTTGATCAACATCAGATGGAGATAGGACAGGGGAGAGAGTATATCGATGCTGTGAAAATTCCTGCTTGCTCCATTAATGGCATGCTCATTCAGTTCTTTTCCTTATATTCCATTAACTTATTTTGCTCTCGCTGTTTAACAAAATCAACAACAACATAATATTTGTGTCCTTGTTTGGTTGGAGAATTGTAATGTTTTTCATTTATCATTGTAAAATCAAGAACAATTTTATCTTTTTTGCACATAGCTATTACATGTAGGACAATATGTCTTTGAGTGGGGATAAATTACTCTAAAAGAAATTAAACCTAGTTAGTTTTTCCATCAAGCACCCTATTGCTTAAATAAACTTCTTGTTTGAAGTGAAAGAAGAAGTTGTGCAGTAGCTAGCATTTACTGAATGCCTGTGTGACCTTTGTATTAATCCTACCTTGAACAGATAAGGAAACTGAAGATCAGAAAGATAACTTGGTAACCTCCTTACATTTGTCCAGGGTCAGTGCAGGAGCTGAGGTTGAAATCCAAGCCAGTCCAATGCTAAATGCCTTGCTGTTTCCACAGTGTTGTGTTGTGTTGCTTCCCTTGTTTCCTGGCCACTACTGTTGCTCTTCTGGATGTGAGAAAACTGGTGGAAAGTAATTCTTCTCCACCTTGCAAATTTTTTATTTTTTCAGACAGTCTCACTCTGTCACTCAGGCTGGAGTGCAGTAGTACAATCATAGCTTACTGCAACCTTGAATTCCTGGGCTCAAGTGATCCTCCTGCCTCTGCCACCCAAGTACCTGGAACTATAGGTGCATACCACCATGCCTGGCTACCTTTTATTTTCTCTAGAGACAGGGACTTGCGATATTGCCCAGGTTGGTCTGGAACTTCTGGCCTCCCAAAATACTGGGATTACAGATGGGTGCCACCTGTTTTTATATTGAGGTGTAGAAATACTTAAAGAGTTTGCACTAGAATTGAAAACCAAACGTTAGAGCTTCTTTCATTTCATTAAAAAAAGTTACTTAATCCTAATCCCAGCACTTTGGGAGGCAGAGGTGAGAATTGCCTGAGCCCAGGGGTTCAAGACCAGCACGAGCAACTTAGCAAGACCTCATCTCTACAATAAATCAAAAAATTATCCAGGAGTGGTGGCACACACTTGTGGTTCCGGCTACTTGGAAAGCTAAGGCAGGAGGATCACCTGAGCTAGCCCAGCAGGTTGAGGCTGCTGTGGCCATAAGCGTGCCACTACACTCCAGCCTGGGGACGGTGAGACTCTGACTCAAAAAAAAAAATTGTGACTTGATCTTTATATTGTTTCGTACATAAAAGCTGAGCAGAATTATATCAAACAATTGCCTCAATGTTATAATCTGGACAGTATTTCTGTAATAAAACTCCTATGTCATTGATGAAAGGAACAAAGCCCTAGCAGAGAGGACTTGTCTCAAAAGATTCTGCACCCGATCTCGTTAGCCAGGGACTTCTGATAATTCCCATCCCTTCACCAGTGAGAAATCAATTTGTACCACTGCATCTTTTTCAACCAACCACCAGAAAATTTACTGCAGAGAAGGCAGTTTGGGGATAGTCATTGTGGAAAGGGAGCCAGCAGCAAGGCTAAATGTAGGATGGAGGAATTGGAGAGTCTAACTAGATTATATTAAACCACACACCACCTTCAGAGCAAGCAGAATGGCATCCTCCTTCCAGCCCTGACCTCTCTAAGTATATACCCAGGTACTTACAGCTGCCATGAACCTGACAGCCCTAGAGAAACCATGACGAGGGTAATAGAAACAGCATAAACCTGGAAGTTGATTTGTCCATTTGCTGACTTTCATTGTGTAGGTGCAGTGCCTATGCACACTGTCTGCAGCAATTTATGCCTTGACCCTGTGGTCACAGTCTCCATTGTGACTTTCTTGGTTTGTGACCTTTGCACAACAGGAGGGCCTGTACATCACAACTTGACACAGGGGCCATGCTTCTCCTGTATAGCATACACCTTGGTGGCTGATGACCAGTGGATCCTCATAGCATAGTTATTAGAATGGCAGCAGTGTTGCCTTCCTGTTAAACCTTGTTATCTTAGAAAATAATTCCAGAATCCGAAATTAGTTAACAGATTTCATTGACTCCAGGTAAAACTCTCTCTAGCAATCTTGTCTATAGAATTGTTTTCTATGTAACACACTATGGAGGGGGAAGAACCAGGAGAGGATGAAGGTAGAGTGCCAAGCTGACAACCATGTAATCTTACCCTGGACATTCATTCTAAAATTATACCAAGCCGTGGCTATTGGGAAGAAGAAGAAACAATACCCATCTTTAAGGTTTTTCCCCACAGAAATTTGAAATCCTTGATGGATTAGTAAAATACATAAATATATAAAACCCTACTGGAAAAGTTGTGTGTGTGTGTGTGTGTGTGTGTGTGTGTGTGTGTAGACGTGGAATACAGAACATTAGCAGAAGGCTGTCTTCCTACTCCTAATGGGATTTTGTAGCAGCATGTGCGAGTTTGTTTCAGAAGTCAAAAATGAACAGATGTTGGTATAAATTACCTCCGTGTCTGATGTCTTGCAAATTAAAAGCGCGGTTGGCATCACTAAACAATTTCACTAGGTTTAGGGGGTGCGGCCAGCAGGCGGTGATTGCTGTAGCAGATCGGTGAGAATCTTCACACTGCAGCAGGGCAGGAGAGAAGGATACAGAAATGAGGAATAAAATGAAGGCTCTATGAATTAATCAGAAAGTTAACGGCTCTGGTGACGAGTGAACAGGAGGGCACATGCTCTGGAACAGCCCCTGACCCACAGCAATTTCTCCTGCACAAAAAGGGGTTGGTGCTTAGGACCTGATTTATAGGGCACAGCCCTCTTTTAGGGAGCGGCTGTGTCATGCATTCGTATATCTCCTATATGGGACTGGCAAGTAGGAAAACTTTCTCCCCTCCCATGTGGGAGATGATGTCTTTTGAATTGCTTCTACTTTTACAGTGGTTCCCTGCAGCTCTGTGTACTTGGATTAGGTTGAAGGGGGAGGAATGATTGAGTGGAAAGGGGGTTATTAAAAAATGCTTGGTCAAATTCAAGGAGAGCTTGCCACCGAGAGAACACCCATTTATTTTCTTTCAAACGTTCTGATACCTTAACTGGTTAGGGTCTTTAAAAATTCTAAATTTTAAAATACTAGTCTTTCTCCTGTTTGGGAAAAAGCAGTAAGGAATTGAGACCTGAGGAGCAACAGGCGGGAAGGAATCATTAGTAAGATCGGCGCAGGGCCTAGGCCCAGAGCTTTTGGAACAAAGCCCGTTCTCCTCAGCGGAGTTTTATATGACCTGTGTCTGGTTTCCAGAGCACCTGCTTCTAGCCATGTTGCAGGATCATCTGTTGCATGTGTAAAGTGCTTAATAAACACCAACAGTGGGCAGATAACCCGTCTGGGAGAAATAAATGATGAGACCCATTCTACCCAAAATTATAAGTAAATTTATTTCCTCTTAAGCTGAAGGAAAAGATTTCAAGGAATGGGGTTTTTGAGATTGCTAGCCTCCCTTATCACAATTCATCCATTCATTCACTTGGAAAATGGGAATGCAGGAGAACTTAATTATTTACCCACCTCTGGAAAGTATTGTGTTACTGATTACCACTCTACCAAGCATGTTCATTGCTGCTATCCATGAGAAAAGTGGGGCATTAACATGCTCCCCATTACAGATGAAGAAACTGAGGCTCAGAGATCTCGCTCAGTCCAAAGTGTCACCAGCTGCTAAGTTCTGGAGCTGGAACTTAAACTGAGTTCAAATCCTCAGGTCTCAGGAAGAAACCTATGCTGCCTCCCGTGGGCAAGAAAAATTACTTGACTGAATTTTCCCTAGAGGAGTTAGGCCTTCACCCCGATCTCTCCATAAACTTGGCACTACTTCCATCAAGGGAAATGATTTTTCTTGCCAAATAAGCAAGGCACATTAAAAAAGACTCCCACGATACAGAGAGTGGAACACCGAGGGCTACTAATCTTATTATTTTTCTGTGGAAGGGAAGTAAACTAACATTTATTGTGTTTCTACTTGGTTCTGGTTCTTTTGTAAATTATCATTCATCCAACCAACATTCCCAGGTCTAGCACTAAACTATCTCTGCCCTCAGTTCTTATGTTTTAGTGGTGGAAGGCAAGCACATAAACAAGTAATTGCATGCAGGTCACATTTGGATGTGCAGGGCTTGGTGTAGATCCACAAAGGAAGGAGTGGCCAGTTTGATTTGGGCTGGGGTGGGGCTGTGGGCACATGAGGCAAGACCCAGCGCTGGAGCTTCCATGCCTGCTTAGTGGAAGATCCTTTCCCTTTGCTGGAGCAGAGGAGCTGGCGAAAGATGAGGGTGTACAGACAGATAGTGCCGAAAGTCTCCCTCTGGTGACAGTCTGTGTTTTATTTCTTCGTTGTTCAAATAAACAAGTTAAGCTCAGGTTGGAGTGGAGGGGAACAGGAGCCTATTCACCCAACACCATTTGATCTAGACTTTAGAAAGGTCCTTCTCATTCTTGCAGGTGCCTCCCTGGCCACCTGACTTCTTTGGCCAGTATGGAGACATGTTATTGAGAGGCCACACAGCCTGTCTGTGCCCATTGCATAGTTCCAGAAGACTTTGGCTTCAAGGGCCAGCCATCAGAAACTTTGAGCACTGTCAAATCCGTTTAAAAGATAGGAAAAGATGACCTTGTGCAATGAGGACAAAAGGGGTGGTATACTATGTATGCTTTTTGAGGATTTACCTGAGAGAGCTAAAATGGGGGCTTCTGGAGTGGCCCGTGTAATTGAGAAATGTTTTACTTTCATTTCAGAGCCTTATATGTAGGAAAGTAGCTGTATAAACCCACTTGTAACTACAGCATTCAAAGATTGATGGTGCTGGAAGTCGGAGAAAGATACATAAACCTTGCCTAGCTATATTAAATATCTAAGGACTGACAATGCCAACAGAGAGAAGACCAAAGCTCTATAAACCCTACTTTATTACACCATCCACAGATGAGCTGCACTGAGGGAATATAAACCCTGTTATATTACAGTATCCAGGGACTACCACTGCTGAGAGATGGGGTGAATGGTCTCTAATTTTGATTTGAGATTGTAAATGTCCAGAGACCAACAACCCAGAGAACCAACCTAATCTTGGTTGGATTCAGCAAAGCCCCTGAGATAGTGAACATGAGTATTAGGTTAGATTCTTGAGAGAGAGAGCTAGGTTTTTGGGAAATTCCCTAGTGATTTTATTTAAGGGTGTATGATAAAATCTCCCCTAGTTGCCCTGGGTAGTAGTTGTCAACTTCAGAATAGCTTGGGGCAGTTTTCATTGTCAATATGGTGATTTAATCTTTGTGATAGCAACTTAATATATAATTTAAAGCTATCTGCATTTTGAAATTAAATCTTCCTATGAGCCTTTTGTCAGATTTCATTGACCTTTTGTTTGCTTTGTGATTCCAGCCAGAGAGATGACACGGGGGAAATTCCTCAACATTCTAGAGAAGCCCAAGAAGTAGCAGCTGCTTGTGGACAGGATGTCCTGGGGATCATAACCAAGCTTCCTTCCCAGTGCAGCTTTGACAAAGCTCACGTCATGACTTCCTCAGGAGAGACTGAGGAGTATGCCCCAGGATACTCATGCTCCTAGTGCTCTGCTCCTCTGAGGACATTTGACAGCAGGAGGAAAATCTGCTCTATCCAGGGATCGTTGCAGTTATTCAATCAGCTTCCTGACTTTGGCCTTAACCTCAGATATTGGTAACACCAGAAGATATATCATTCTTAAAGGTCAGAGGTCTGCTTTCCCATTTCTAGAAATGATTCAGGAGTCCCAGGATCTTACAGTTGATTTGATTTCATGATGGCACAGTCAGTTGCGACATGTTGATTGGATGGTTTTTCTGAGTTGTACTTGGTCTCTTAGGAAGTTTTTATGATGCAAGGAGATCAAGAGACCAACTAGATTCTGGACCAGACTGTGCTGCCTGACCTTTGAACTCTCCAGTATGTACTAGGTTGCAAGAATCTCCAGCTGGAAAAACCAGAATCTTTTCAAAATGTACACCTGCTTTTTAAATTCTGCACGTCTCATGATAGTCCTATTCCCCAAACACCTTCCATTCCTCACTCCCTGCCCACTTTCCAGTTCTGACTTCAGACAAGAGGATCTCTGAGGAGTAAGTCCCTCCTGGCATTAGCTGGTGCAGTGAAAGGCCCGTGCAAGGTTGCATCGCGTTCTAGACTTCAAGACCAATATGAAGGTAACAGAAAGGACTTTTGAACTCTAGTTAATAATCTGTTACAAACGAGAAAGTCATTATGGCCTGAAAGATAGGAGAGGAGGTGGTTCACATGAATTAACCATTTGGTTGAAAACTGGAAGCCCAAATTGATCTTAAAGGAGCATACTATGGGGTGGTGGCAATGTTTTATCCTCTCTCCCAGCACATATCAGATACTTCACCTGTATAACAGGAAAAAGACACACAAGAAAGAGAAAGAGAATCTCCTGACTTAAATACAACTCTCATGGGGTTCTTTACCAGGTATCTGTCTCTCTATGTCAAAACCTGAAAATCTAGCCCAGAGGTAAAACCAATTATACATTTTCTTCCTATCTGTCTTGTAAGCCAACTCCCAGCATCGGATGTTTTGAGAAGTGTATGGGATTCCTAAACTTTATGAAAAATATTTTCCTGTGGCAATAGTCTGATGGTGTTTGGACACAAGAAAAGCCATGGTCAGGTTTTGGATCTTGAATGTTTGCTAGGGCATGGCACTCTTCAATTTAACAGCTGATCCATTAACAATTTCCTGTTCCCATTCCAGAACTAATGCTGGATTTTTCTCTCATTTGTGCCATTTGGCCATCCAAGCAGTTTTACATATTAAAAGGAAAAAGAAAATGAACCCAAGACCAAAAAAGAAGAGTATGAGAAGTAAAACTCTGCTAGGGTACTACAGAGAAGGCTGGGTTGTAGGGCTCTGATTTTAGGTTAAGCTTATTATTGGTGTTTCTGTGTCTCACTAAATGCAGTTGAAGTGTGTGTGTACGCACGCATGTGGGGGGGGCAAAAAATAGTGCTGGGATGTCAAATTCTTCCTTTGCTCTGTTTTTGAGAGTTGATAACGTCAGGCACTTTTCAGTATTTGGGGAAACTGAGTGGGATACCTCCCCCAAACCAACTCAAGTTTGTAACCAGAGGTCAGGTAGTTGGCTTTCTGGTCTGCTTCTTCTTTCTTTTACCATAATCTTCTTCACCAGCACTTAATGTAAGTAGATGTTTTAGAATTACAATATTTATTGATTTGGTATTTGTCGTCCTTAGAAATGTTGATGTATTTTTATATTGATAATATAAATTTATGTACAATGTGCATATATGTATTTGAGGATGCTAGAAGATTGTACTTTGTATGTGATAGTTTCTGTGTCTTCATAATAAATATGTCCCTTTTATATGAGGGTGAGCTTTTCCTCAAAGGTCTGAGTTACATATTTAAAACACAGATGTCATCAGAAATTACAACTATAATAATATAATGACAAGTAACCTGCTATCTTCCCCCTTAACATAGTATTGGGTGATGGAGCTTCACGGTCAAGTTCTTGGTCTCCAGCTCCCAGTCTATCCCACCAGCCATCCTCTTCAGTACTGCTCAGCTCCCTAAAGCAGTATTTAGAAACCATTCACACCTCCCCATGTCTCCTATCAAGTCTGGATCCCTTGTCCTGGCACTTTAAAACTCTCCATACGTGACCAGGCGCAGTGGCTCAGCCTATAATCCCAGCACTTTGGGAGGCTGAGGCGAGAGGATTGCCTAAGATCAGGGGTTCGAGACCAGGCTGAATAACTTGGCGAGACCTCATCGCCACAACAAATCAAAAAATAAGCCGGGCTCGGTGGCTCAGCCTGTAATCCCGCACCTTTGTGAGGCTGAGATGAGTGGATTGCCTGAGCCCGCAGGTTTAAGACCCGCCTGGGCAACTTGGCGAGACCTCATCTCTATAATAGATCAAAAATTAGCCGGGCGTGGTAGCGCACGCCTGTAGTTCCAGCTACTTGGAAGGCTGAGGCGGAAGGATCGCCGGAGCCCAGCAGGTCAAGGCTGTGGTGGCCGGAAGCAGCCACTGCACTCCAGCCTGGGCGACAGAGTGAGACTCCAACTCAAAAAAAAATTTTTTTTAATTAAAAAAATAAGCCAGAGGTGGTAGCGCATACCTGAAGTTCCAGCTACTTGGAAAGCTGACACAGAAGAATCACCTAAGCCAGCAGGTCAAGGCTGCGGTGGCCGTGAGCATGCCACTGCACTCCAGATTTAAAAAACAAAAAAGACACTCCTCATACGTAATCCTAGTCAACCCTTCAGTTTGGTTTCTTTTCTCCCCCTTGATATGGGAAGTCTCTGTTCCAGTCACTCTAAACAATTCCCAGTTCCTCACTTGAGTGCCTTTGCTCATGCCATTGCATTCCGAGAAATTCTTTCATCCCTTTTGCCTCTCTCAAGCCTGGTCTTTCTGTAACCCCTGAAAGTCCTTCTGTAAATGACCCATCCCCCGGCATTCCGACAGCATTTGTGTATTATGTATATCCCTGTGACATATCACTCCATCTTACAGTTAAGTGATCTCCATTATTGGCCTACTAGATTGTAAACTCCTCTGGTTCTTCACTGTCTTCTTTGATGGGGGATTCAGAGCCTATCTGTCTGCAGATTTCGAGTTACACGTGATGGATTGAAAACATTCTGCATTCTTTTTCCACCATCACATCCAAGAGCTAGAGGAGGAGGACTAATCAGTGCTCTGCTCTCACCTGTTGATGGTTTACCTGCCTCAGACCAGAGCGTATCCTTTTAGAGAAAGCATTTCATTTTCAGGAAAGCAAATAGCTTATCATTATTTCCCCATCATTTAATCCCAGTAAAACATCCGGTGAAGGCCAGGCATATGGCTCACGCCTGTAATCCCGGCACTTTGGGAGGCTGAGGTGAGAGGATTGCCCGAGCACAGGGGTTCGAGACCAGCCTGGGCAACTTGGCGAGCTCTCATCTCTACAATAAATCAAAAGAGTTAGCCAGGCATGGTGGTGTGGACCTGTACTTCCAGCTACTTGGAAGGTTGAGGCGGAAAGATGGCCTGAGCCCAGCAGGCCGAGGCTGCGGTGACCGTGAGCAGCATGCCACTGCACTCCAGCCTGGGTGACAAAGTGAGACTCCAACTCAAAAAAAAAGAAAAGAAAAGAAAAGTATAGCATTGGAACTTAGAGGCATGTTTGCAAATTCTTGTTACAATTTTTTCTTACCAGCAGCCTCATGACTTCTTGCTCTCTTTGGTCTCTCAGAGTCTAGGCTTCTGCTGACTATTTTGGCCTTCCTTCCATAGTCAGAGCACTTAAAGTTTACAGGGTATTGACTGTGTTGATATTGAAATGCCATCGTTAATTTTTCTTTATCTTTTTGTTACCCACTTGTCCTGTTTTTTAAATGGACACTTGCTAACTGCTGTTTGGTTGTGGTTTTCTAGCAGCTGCTGATTGTGGCTCTTCTGGCTCACCCAGATCAGGGCAGTGAAGATAGAACTGTGGAAAGTCATTCCATTGTGGCTTCAGAAGGGTGTCAGGCCTTCCATAGGAGCTTGGTAATGCCAAGAAATTTCATCTCCAATGAGATGCTCTAATCCTTTCTTTTTCCTCCAGAATCAAGGCATCAAAGGAAGTGAACTGGTGGAGCAGGAAGTGAGGAAACAGGCAGGTGGCACGGTGGATGGTCCCGGGGGTCAAATAACATGGTTTTAGCCAGTTCTCAACTTTTTCTCTAGCTCCATGCCCAAGCATTTGGGTATATTCTCCATTTTCTGTTCTTCATTTTTGGAGCATTTCAAGACTAGCTGATCCTACGTAGGCTTCATTTCACCAGAGAGCATGGAAAGTGGGCAAACAGTGGTCTCCCCAATTCCTAAGTTCTGGTGGACTACAACTGACTTTTCCTATAGGTTTTTTGGCACTTCAGACTGAGTAGGTCCAAAGAGGCCACCAGCCTTCCCACCCTTTGCCGGCACTTTTCTTCTAGAGCAGGTGGGAGCATCAGATGGCACCAGGTGTAGCTGAGGTTCCTGTTGGCCTGAGTGCTGGCAGAGCCTGTTAATTAGCACAGGACACCCTGGTGCTCCATTAGCCGGCAGGCATTTGGAACCGCCCCTCCTTTGGGCCCCTTCCGCCTAATGAGAGCTGGAAGAAGGGCCTCACAAAACACTGCCTCAGAATAATATTCTGCTTTGTCCCCACCAGTAACCAGGGCTGACAGGATCGCTCTGTCCATTTCTCTTCTAATTAGCACAATTCCAGCATGGCCTGAGCCAGCGAATGGAGAAACGCGATCAGAAGCGATCGGACAACCGTACCGAATCACAAACACAAAGAGGGCCATTCCCTGTAATTAGGTGAGACAATTCCTCAGTCTTTTCTCGGCTGGAGTTTGCCGCTAAGGCTCTTGCTGTTTGGGTCCCAGCAACACAAGTTACACGTCTCCCTGGGACACTAATAAGCCCCAAATTGTCTTCCGCTTCACACAACCCTGACCAGAGGACAGACGCAGGGGGAAGCGCAGTGAGGGGACAGGGTCTCTAAACAAGCAGCTGCTGCAGTGTTTCCCCAGCTACAAGAAGCAGACAGACATCGGGGCTGTGGGTGAGGGGGAGGAGATAGCTCGAGAGGAGAGCTGCTCCGCCTGGCCTGTGCCTCTCACCTGGGCTGGAGTCGGAAGCCCTGAGAATTCCTGGCTCTCTGTAGAAGCCCCCTCTGCTGTTTGCCTCATCCTGTTCATTCAGCACCTTCTTCTAGCGTCCTGTTTGGGTTTCTTCATCCCTTTTCTCACCTCTCCGCACCCGTGGCATCATGGCATCTATAACTACAGGACCATTCTGGAAACTACGTTGAAGCCCTTTACAAACTGTAAAGCCCTCTACAGCTGCAGTTAGCACTGCAAGGGGAACAAACACGCAGCACACGTGTCTCAGAGAGCTCCTGACCTGGACCGGACACCCCCTGGCCCTCTTCACCTCTTTGTGCTTTGTATCTCTGATTGTGTCCCCAGTCCCTGGCTGCTGTTCCCATTCTCTTTCCTGAAAGACCCCTCTTTTTAAACCAGGGAAGTGACTCTCAACTGCCAGGGCAAGAAGCCATAACTGGCTACACTCCATGTGGCTCAGAGGTTGGCCACTTAATGAACAAAAACAGCTCCCCCAGGACTGCAGCCCATTACAGGGATTACTCAGGGCGATACAGCAGAAACTTGGTCATAGCCAGGGACAAAGGAATGCAGGGAAGAGTAGCTGTTGGAATCTCAATTAAACTCAACCTCTGAGCAGAATCAGGTTCACATATTTTCATCTTTGTCTCGCTGTCTACCTTGTATCTTGATCTATACCTGATGCTCCTGAAAGTGACCTCCGCTACCAGAAAACACTCAATTAATGTAGATTTCAAGGAGCCAAAGAACACAAGTAATCAGAGTTGTGTTGCCTTCCCTAGCTCTGCAGCCTGAGGCCTCGGGTCAAGCAAGACTGAAGGTCACATCCCAGGCCCTTCCTGGATGCAGCCAAGCCCCAGGGGCCTGGCTACAGAGCCAGTGGCTTCACACAAAGGAGCAACTGGGAAGAGTCAAGTTGGAAAAGTCAGTGACTTGAGGCTGAGTGGAAATGAGAAGTGCTGGCTACGACCACCATGGAGCCTCAGGCACCACCCAAAAAATGGTCTCTGAGGAATGGGTGGGAACTGCTTCACCTTGGCCTCCTGCTCCCACCTTCTGTCTGTACTTCTGCCTCCGCCTTCCTATTGGTGGAACCTCATCCTTTGCTTCCCTCACAGCCCCGCCTGCCCCAAATCAAGTGGCCCGAAGGCCCTTCAAACATGCACCCTTTGAGTAGGTCATGGTACATTCGTACCAGGAACTATTATGCAACCATTTGATGTGCTTACAAAGAGGTTACGATATCATGGAAGAAATAATTCTGTCATGAGCTGGGCTCGGTGGCTCAGCCTGTAATCCCGCGCCTTTGGGAGGCTGAGGTGAGTGGATTGCCTGAGTCTGCAGGTTCGAGACCCGCCTGGGCAACTTGGCAAGACCTCATCTCTACAATAAATAAAAAATGAGTCGGGCATGGAGTGTGCACCTGTAGTTCCAGCTACTTGGAAGGCTGAGGCAGAAGGATCGCCGGAGCCCAGCAGGTCGAGGCTGCGGTGGCCGGGAGCGGCCACTGCACTCCAGTCTGGGTGACAGAGTGAGACTCCAACTCAAAAAAAAAAAAAAACGAAAGAAATAATTCTGTCATGAAGATAGCAAGGTGTAAAATTATAAATAATCTCCAGTGTGCATGAGAGGAGGAGTGGAATTAGAAGGAAATAGACCAAGGTGATAAGTACTTGCTGCCTGCTGGAGGATTATGGGAAATTTTCATTTTCTTCTACATTTTCCAAACTCTTCAGAAGCATGTATTAATGGTACAGTACAGAAAGAAAAAAACCCATGGAGCGGGGTATACAGGACTTAAAATCCCATGTCCATCAGCTCAGCCTATTCACA
Organism: Carlito syrichta; assembly: GCF_000164805.1. NCBI lineage: Eukaryota > Metazoa > Chordata > Mammalia > Primates > Tarsiidae > Carlito > Carlito syrichta. Next base: position 31,381 of record NW_007248607.1, read on the forward strand.
GGCACACATGCCACACACAGTTTATCACTAACCTCTTTATGGTGATGAAATGTCTTGTCCCCTAATCATGCCAGTCCCACCTCTCCCTCAGAGCCTTTGCCCAGAACAGAAAAATGTTCAGTCAGTAAGTGTTAAGTTGCAAAATAGCTGTCTTTTTCCTTGGTCCCTCCCTCCCCTGAGAAAAATATCTCACATAATTGTACTGTTGAATCTTAAGGCTGAATTCCCCCAGCTCTTGGGCATGCAAAGCATCACCTCAGTTGCATTTGTGAGTTTCCTTCACTGCTTTCTTCCTGCTTACCTTCTCCTTTGAAGTTAGGAGAGAAGGAAGAAAAGATGAGTTAGGGGTCAGGTGTAAGGATGGGTTGGGGGAGTCTGGAATTACACTTATATTTTCATCACAGACAACCAGTTGGAGGCGCTGCACTCTCAGGAAAGATTAGACATGTCATCCAAGTTTGCATCTGACAATGGGGTATGTAGGAGGTGGTCTCACCTTTATTGGGAGACAAGTGTGTATACAAAGTTAGTTTTCCTGCAGAATGGGAAGCATAGTCATGGATTGATGAGGAAGAGATAAAAGCACCAGGGCCAGGGGGCATGAGAAAATAGTGGAAAATAGACTCACCCACACCGGCCCAGGCGTGTAAGCCTTGAGGTCCTAAGGAGCATGGCTCCTTGTTTTTCTTACTAGAAACAGATGTCAAGATGAGTAAGAAAAACTCTGTGTCTGCCATACCTGTCTCCTCCTCCAATATTGTGTGCACTTGTCCATCCTGTTTTCCAACAAGGCACCAGCTCAGGATAGCACAACAATAAAGAGAAACATCAGCCATGTGCAGCCCTGAATCCTGCCTGAAGGGTGATGGGAGCTCTGGGGCATTAGCCAGAAGAATTGGGGTGGCCGAATCTAAAGGAGAGAGGAGCACTCCAGACCAGACAGCTGAAGCCATCGTTGCAGCAGGAAGACTGCAGGGCAGGCAACACTTCACGACATCACCAAAGATTGATGCAAATTGGTTTGGTTCTGATCCTGTCACACCAGGAAGGATAATGACTCCAGGGGCGCCGGGCATGGGGGGCCCGTGGTGGGGGCCTTGAGGAGTGGTGTCTCACTCCACATCTTCATTAATGATCTGGAAGACAGGGGTAAACAGCATGCTAATGAAACCTGCGGATGATTGGTGTTGCAAACCCCAGAGACGACAGAGAAATAGCGCAACCAGACCCAGAGAGCTTAGAAATATGGGCAGGAGACTGTCACATGAGACAGCCTAGGGAGATGAAAGCCCACATGTCGGGGAGGAATGATGAAGGTGCTCTGGGTGGCAGGGTCAGGGGTTGAGTGAGGGGAAGAGGCCTAGGGTGTTGGAGGCGGAGGTGGCCTTGAGGGCCCAGGGGACAGATACCCTTGTGCGTGCCTGGCCAGGACTGACTGTGGGGCTAACAGTTGTGCAGCCAGGGACCAAGCAGTTTGCACTGACCAGCTGGACTGAGTCAGCCCCTGCGGATCCACTGACTTCACAGCCACAGGCTGTGCCTATTTGCACTCAAGTCAATAAGGCTCAAAAGGCCATTTGACCTGACCTGCCATTTTCCTAAAATGAAATAAACCAGAACACATTTTTTTAAAGTTTGCCCTCGCGTTATTGGGAATAGGATATTCAAGAGCAGAGGAAATAAAAATTTCCCCATCTGCAGTGGTTTCCCATACAACAAACACTTAGCTGAGCATGGTGGCTTACACTTGTAATCCCAGCACTTTGGGAGGCTGAGGTGGGAGGATCGCTTCAGGCCAGGAGTTCAAGACCAGCCTGGGTAACTCAGGGAGATCCTTTCTCTACAAAATTAAAAGATTTTTTTTTTAAAAAGACTTCTTAGAGGTATAACTCATTTATATTAATTGCACAAACCTTAGGTGAATAGCTCAGTGATATTCTTTTCCCTTGGCCAAATCACTTCACCCCACCAAGCCTTGGCCTCCTTATCTGAAATGAATGTAACAGCACTACCTGTTGTGAAAAATAGCTGTGTTGTGAAAATTAAATGAGAATATGTAGAGTCCCTGGGACATAGTAAGCACTCAGATATGGGTGATTATGATTACTGTTTATTGTCCCCTAATCTTACTCCCTAAGCTTTACTCTTAGCTCCCAAGTAAATTATCAACTTCTTGAAGTTAGAGCCTGTCTAAACTTTTTTCGGTGTGTGGGTACTGAAGAAAGCCTTATTTGATGGATTGATGTGCTAGAATTCCCTTGTAATATAAACAATTTCATTCTCACCCACCTCAGATCTACTTTAGGTGAAATCACTTTCTTCAAAATGAAAACAAGTACAATCTTGATATCACAGAGTTTTCTGGAGATAAAACATTCCTTCCTGAGACCTGTGCTGCCTGTTGAAATCTTAGGCCAAAGAAGTCCCAGCCTGATGACTAAGTCCAACTTTTGAGTCCAGTCTGGGTTTGAACTAGGGTGACTAACCATCCAGTTTGCTTGGACTCGGGGGTTTCCCAGGATGAGGGACAGTCCTGCCAGTGGGATGGTTGGTTACTCTAGTTTGAATTCAGGCTCTGCTGCTTTAGTAGCTTTAGGGAATGGCCTTGGATAGGATTCTTAGCCTTGTTAAACTTGGTTTCCTCTTCAGTTAAATGGGGGAAATAAGCACTTCTGTTTTTTGAAAGAATTAAATGAGATATTGTTTGATGGTATTTAGCAATGTATTTGACACTGAATAAATGCTTCAGTAAATGTTGGCGTAAACGGTAAGAGTCCATGCAAGTCAAGTTCAAGAACAGGCACACACTAGTTGATGATGATAGAAATCACACTAGTGTTACCCCTGCCTGGAGCCCTTCACAGGATGGAAAGGTTCCCATGGGAAATACTGAGCTTTTAGAAAACCTTTCTAAATAAATATGGTATTTGGGTTACCAAAAGTGTTTTTCTTAAACCTATTGGTTAGGTAAACAAAACCAGGGGAGAAATTTATTTCCCATTGGGTTAATTAAAATAAACACAAATCCACTAAGATCTTTAGTTCTGGCTCCTTATACATCCTCTACCCTAACAAAGAAACAACCCAAAGGCTTCTGTTTTTTCATGCACCCCTGTAGGTATATACCCAACACACTGTCATTTGTGGACTTGATTTGAGAATCATGTTGTGGTTCTTTGCTTGGCTCTGCCCTGCCTCTTTCTTTCCTGATATGAGCTACCCACCCCTCCATGGCCAGTGGGACTCATAATACCCCAAGAGGACTCTCAAACCTGATTCCTCACCCCAACCTCAAAGCCCTACTGCTGTGAAAGTGGAGTTACCACATCTGTGTGTGACCTTCAAGAATATACATTCTTTGTAAATTCCACTTGTAGGTGTATACCCAACAAATGAGTGTCAGTGTCCACTAAAGACAAGCAAGAATGTTAACAGCAACCTTATTCATGCAAGTCAGAAACTGGGGGGAAAGTCCATCAACAGAAGGATGGATACATTGTATATTCATACACAGTATGCCAGTTAGCCAGAACAAACCATTGTCCTATGGCACACCACAGCTTGGATGAGTCTCTCAGACACGAATGAGAAGACACAAAAGGGTGCATACTGCATGATTCCACTTATATGAAATTCAAGAACAGTTGGCACTAATCCAGGTGATAGAAGTCAGAATTGTGGTTACCTTGCAGATATTGACTGGAAAGGGACCCCCTTGACCTGATTGGTGATTACATGAGAGTATGTGTGTGCAAACATTCATCAAGCTGTGCGCTTGATAGTTGGGCACTCCGCTGAGTGTAGCTGGGCTTCAGAACAAAAGAATGTAAGGTTCCCTGAGCCCCTAAAGGGGAACATGGATGAAAGCCGATGGTGGTTATGTTTCAAACCACAGCCCCATGGAAGCTATTTGAGTCGAGTATGCAGGAGAGTCTAGAGCATCCCAGACTCGTCCTGGATTCAGAGCGGTGGCGTCAGAGGGAAGGGTGGAGGATGGCCCACATATTTCTTTGACCATTGCCTGCCATGCTCCGCCAGCAACTGAGTCCAGGAAGGCCATCAGCTCAACTCCAAGGGTCTCACACACCACAGTGAGGTCTTTTGTGAGAGAGCACCACTGTCCAGATTTACCGAGGCGTCAGTCCCCAGACTGGCCTCCTAATGCACGAGGCCAGGTTTGTGCTGTTTCTCCAGAGCCCGACGTGTTACAGGTGCTCAGTGCACAGCTGTCCCTTGGCTACTGAGTCTGTGGCCTCCGTTCACCTGAGGCATGACTTCAGTTCTTCCCAGATGGAGCCAGCCACAGATCTCAAAGCCAGGTATGCTTTGTCACACATGGATCATTCAGGGCTCCTTCCTAAGAGGACCAGCATGCCAGGTGAGCTCCAGGCACCTCTGACATGCTTCCACCCAGTGCAGTTCCGATGCTTTCTACAGTCAAGGTGCAGGTTTCCTGCAAGGCAACAGCAGCTCCTCTTGGCGGGGTGTCCATGGCTTCCTCACACTCCTGAGGCTCGTTCTACCCATTCACCTCTCTGCATGTTGCTCCTTCCTGCCACCAAGAGTAGTTAACATTTAACTGAGCACTCACCAGGCTCCCAGGATCCTTTACTTCAGTGTTTCATGGACTCTCAACCTCTTGAGGTAGGTGCCGGCACTATTCCCATTTTACAGATGAGAAACCTGAGGTTTAGAGAGGTGACGGGTTACAGCAGAGCTGGAAACCGGCCCCAGGTCTGTGTCATTCCAAAGCCTGTGCTTATTCCCAACAGTCTTCCCCACCCACCTGCCCTCCTCCTGCCTGAACACCGGGGTTTCCCTCCCTTGTTAATATCCCACCTCTCTTGGGGGTCTTTGCCCCAGTGCACCTGAGCCTACAGTTCCTGCTCACTCCTCCCTCCAAGGGTCAGGGCCGGCACCTCGATCCCCACCCTCCTTCACTGCCTTGGCGTCCTCTCTCCATCTTGGCACTGCCCCACCTGAGCTCCTGGGTCCGCCCTCCCTAGGTAATGGCCTCAGCCCTTGCCGGAGAGCTGGGGAGGGAGAGGCAACAGCTCCCCGTCACCTGACCCCACTCAGCCAATTCAGGAAGACAAGATGTCAAGTTAATGAGCCTGTGGGCCTCTAATTAGCTGTCAATTACCTCAAATGAATCAACTCCTCGCCTAATTAAGCATCATCGGCAGGTGGGCACAAAGCGGGCCATTGTGTGGGGGCCATGAGAAAAGCAGGCTGGCAAACTCGGTTAGGATCAGCACTGCACACCACACCCGCCTCCCCATGGCGCCCCCAGGCCTGCCCAGTCCTGTCCCCAGACATGGATCCCTGTGGGCCTCCTGGGAGCTCGGAGACAGGGGAACACTGGGGAAGTGGGGCCACGGGGACTGAAGGCTGTGGGGAAGGGCCACAGGGCGGGGGCAGCTTGTGGCACTCAGAGCTGGGCAGGGGGTGGGGGGCGGCCGGGCCGGGTGTACAGGCCCCTGCAGGCAGGCAGAGATGCTTCTGGTCCTGGCCCAAACACTTGTGAGTTCTATGACCCCAGGAAGTGACTTGACTTCTTTGACCACAGTTTCCATTTCTGGGGGAAAAGGGAAAGAATTTTTCTAAAGACCTTCTAGGGTCTTTGTGACTATTAAATGGGATCGTGCATGTGATGCGCCCCCACCTGGTCCATGTTCAGTGTATTTAGGGCAACAGTGGTGGTGAGGCAGGTCCAGGGGTGCCTCATCTCAGAACTCAAACTGGGCTGCAGTGTGCCCCTAGAAATGTAAAGGGCTGCCCAGACACGCCAGGTGCTGGACGCTGGGGTGTCCTGGTCACTACCTCTTCTACCCTTCCCCACATCCCAGCATCCTTGAGGGCCCAGGGCCTGGGTGTCACATAGAGCTTGCTGGATTAGGTGACCCTGGTATCTTTTTTGTTGTTTTTTTGAGTTGGTGTCTCACTCTATCACCCAGGCTGGAGGGCAGTGGCATGCTCACGGTCACCTTGACCTGCTGGGTCCAGGTGATTCTTCCGCTTCAGACTTCCAAGTAACTGGCTACCACGCCCGGCTAATTTTTTGATGAATTGTAGAGATGAGGTCTCACCAAGTTGCCCAGGCTGGTCTCAAACCTGTGGAGCTCAGGCAATCCCCTCACCTCGGCCTCCCTCCCAAAGGGATTATAGGTGTGGGCCATCACGCCTGGCCACCCAGTTATCTTAACTAAAGGCCAGGGAGAAGAGGGCAAAGGAGGATGCCACGCCCTTGGGTCTGGGGACTACAGGTCCTAAAGGAAAGGGGGTCTCAGGCAGCCCAAGGGCACTGAGTTCATGCCCCTGATTATAGATCTGGGGCTGAAGAGAATTCCACTCTCCTGGGCACAGGGCGAGGCTGGGGCCAGGTGGGCAGCTCTGTGCCCCCACTGATGGTCAAACGTGACCACACCCATCCCAGGTCTGTCCCCTTATCCAGCCACCCTTGTAATTGGAACTCCTTACCTCAGTCCTGACACAGGCAACTTTTCCTGCCTCCTGGGGCAGTGGAGTCCCTCAGTCTGGCCTCTGTGAAAGTTTAGAGACACCGCCCTCTCCCTGGCATGAATCACCCAGTCGCTCAACAAACATTTATTGTGCCTCCTAATTAAGGTTAACATTGTAAAGGGGAGATGGCTGGGTAAACACACATCAGTAGTGATGCTCTGGAGACACAAGGCTAACAGTTTTTAAGTGCCTACTGTGTGCTGGCAGGAGTGGTAAGAGATTCAGTATATTACACCTGTATGTAATGTTATGTTTAATGAATTAGTGATTTTTCAAAATAGATAATACAATTTTAAAATAAATTTAAAGTTGGGCACAATGGCTCATGCCTGTAATGCCGGTACTTTGGGAGACGGAGGCAAGAGGATTAATCGCCTGAGCACAGGGGTTCAAGACCAGCCTGGGCAACTTGGCAAGAACGTATCTGTACAATAGATCAAGAAAAATTAGTTGGGCATGGTGGTACACACCTGTAGTTCCAGCTACTTGGAAGGCTGAGGGGGAAGGATCACCTGAGCTTAGCTTGTTGAGGCTGCAGTGGCTATGAGCATGCCACTGCACTCCAGCCTGGGTGACAGAATGAGACACCGACTCAAAAAAAATAAAGCAAATTTTAAAATAATTCAAAAGCCATAGAGTAAACTGCAGGCTTTCTCACACTGTTCTCCAGCCATGTGGTTCCATTCCCACAACCAGTAACCAATTTTTCATATATCCTTCCAGAAATTAAAATATACGAGGGAGACCCCAAAAACCCAGAATTTGTTTACTTAAAGTTGCGCATTTATTCTTACATGTGTAAACTTCAATCACCGTCAAAGTACTCTCTGTTTGATGCAGTACACCTATCGAAATGCTTTTTCCATTGTTCAAAACAATTTTTGAACTCATCAATTTTAAAGCCTTTTAGTTCTGCCACTTTTTGTTTCGCCTCTTCCACATGGGCAAATGTTTCCCTTTGAGGATTTTTTTTTTTTTTTTTGAATTGGAGTCTCACTCTGTCGCCCAGACTGGAGTGCAGTGGCCGCTCCCGGCCACCGCAGCGTCGACCTGCTGGGCTCCGGCGATCCTTCCGCCTCAGCCTTCCAAGTAGCTGGAACTACAGGCATGCGCTACCACACCCGGCTAATTTTTGATTTATTGTAGAGATGAGGTCTCGCCCAGTTGCCCAGGGGGGTCTCGAACCCGCGGGCTCAGGCAATCCACTCACCTCGGCCTCCCAAAGTGCGGGATTACAGGCTGAGCCACCGAGCCCGGCTGCATCTTCCTTTTTTTAATTAAAAAAAAAAAAAAAAGCTATTACCTTAAAGCTAGTTCCAAATCAGAAAGTGCAATAACAACATTTTATTCATTTCGTTAAACCTATACAAAGTCATCACAGCCAAGAGGGGCCTAAGGAGCTATGACGACTAAGTGTAATGTGATGTCCTGAAACAGAAAAAAACACATTAAGTAAAAACTAAAGAAATGTGGATAACAGAATAACACATGGACTTTGGTCAGTACGGCTGTGCCCGGCTCGCTTTGTTAATTCTGGCCAGTGGACCCCATTGGACAGCAGCGGACGCTGGGGCCGGGTGTGCTGGAACTCTGCCCTTAGTCACCATTTCTCTGCACGTTTAAAACTGTCCCCCCAAAATAATGTATTTTAAAGTAATGTGAGCGCCTGCATAGATGTTGAGACTAACAAGGCGTCAATTGGTGGAGAAGCACGGCTGAGTGTCCAGCAGTTTGGGTCATCACGGAGGCTCCTGCGTTAGCTGTGGGGCACGGAAGCGCCCCCGCGGGGGGGTCTGCCATGGCTTGCTTTTAAAGGGCTCTTCCAGCCGCGCTCCGTGGCTCAGCCTGTCATCCCGCGCCTTTGGGAGGCGGAGGTGCGTGGGCTGCCTGAGCCCGCGGGTTCGAGACCCGCCCGGGCAGCGAGACCTCATCTCTACGATAACTCGAAAAATCAGCCGGGGGTGGTAGCGCGCGCCTGTAGCTCCAGCTACTCGAAGGCGGGGGCGGAAGGGTCGCCGGAGCCCAGGGGTCGAGGCCGCGGTGGCCGGGAGCGGCCGCTGCGCTCCCGCCTGGGCGACAGAGGGAGACTCCGACTCAAAAAAATAAAAGGGCTCTTCCGGCTGAAAACGGAGAAGCGCTGCCCTTCTCTGCCCACGCCCAGGCCCTCACGACGAGCAAACTGAGGGTGGACGAGGGA
>NW_007248607.1:40794-43443 GCF_000164805.1 Carlito syrichta
TTTCCTCCCCTCCCCAACCTCAGCATCCCCACGGTGGCCAGGGGAAACCGAGGCACAGGACGGCCTAGGGACACTGTGGGTGGGTGGCCCCATGTGTCAAGGATGAGGCCTAGGCTGGGAGCCCTGCCCCAGCGGAGGACCATGGCAGGGAGGCCCTGAGAGCAGCAAGGCTAGTCTGCTCCATGTGGGGTGGCCAGTACTGGTGACCCCAGGACAGTGACAGCTGTAGCCCCGAGTAGGAGGCTGGAGGCCCCACACGATAACAACTTTCACTCACTGCCCAGGAGCTAATCCCATTACTCGGCATGGAACCCCTGGGACCCACTCCCTCACCCTCCTTAATCCCCTGCCTCCCTCTGGGACTGGTCCAAGGTCCTCCCTGCAGCCCCGGCTGCCCCTGTTACATGCAGACCTCACCCTGGAGCTCTACCAGGCCACCTGTGCCGCCCATGCCACCCATGCCCAGTTCCCCGGGCCACAAAGAGACAGCTGGGAGGGCTGGAGGCCCAGCCTCTCCACCCACCTCCCCTGCCCTCCCTAAGCCTGCCAGTCCCCAGAACACCTTCCAGGAGAGCTCCCTGGGCTCTAGGTCCACTGAGCCTCCTGCCTCTTTCTAAGCAGGCTACTGGGGCTTCTGTTTCCTCTCTGTTGAAGAAATGGCTAGAGGGAGCTTGGGTCCATGCTGCATTCTTCATAAAGTGCAGACAGTAGCACCCACTTTATACAGTTGTTCTGAGGACACAGAGACACTATGTAGATGCCACATCTCAAGTGCCAGCCAGTTCCGGGACCCCAGGTGCCAGTGGCTGATGCTGTTCTTGTCAGTGGTACAGACGAGTCTGCAGAAGCAGAGGAGGTAGATTCGTGGTGTGTTACCAGGAGGCTCTTCGGCCTGGTGTTAGAGGCGAATTTAACTTCATATCCACAGTCCTCATGCGGAGACAGGAGCTACCAGGTCCTTGCACTGGGCACTTCCTTTGCCCCAAGTCCCTGAGTCACAACTCCCTCACGAGGCAGGTACTATGGTCACTCCCATTTTGCAGATGTGATGTGGAAACTAAAGTCAAGCAACAGCAGTGGGGGAGCTGGAATCACACATAGCTCCGGCTCAGATTTCTCCAGGGCATTCTGCCTCCTAGGATCCGCGTCTAAAAGGGGACCTCGCGTCTGAAAGCTGCCCCCCAAAATGGTAAGATCTCCATTTGCCAGAAGTGTTCAAGGTGCCCTGAGGACAGCCAGTCAGGAACCCTGAGGTGCCCCCGAGGGCCCAGCCCCCGCCAGGCAGCCAGAGCCCGGCCCCTCCCGTTCAGGGCGCAGGAGGCCTTTGGCCCTGGGCCTCCCTCTCCCCCACCTTCTGCTGCTCCTCATTTACATAAATTATCTCTCCCCAATTATCCATCCAGCTGTCCCAACGGTGATCTGTGAATGAATTAAAAATGGAATATAATTTAATAATGGCTGATTAGAAGGAGATTAGTTGTTATATAAAAAGGAAAAGCCAAGAGCCAGCTAGTTGCCCTTAATCTGAGCCAATACCATCGTTATTCAGGAAGGGCTACTTCGGCCACCATCAGGCAAGGCAGACACGGGGACAGGGGCTGGGGGGAGCCGGGTGGGGCCAGACCACCCCAGAGAGGAGACAGGGCACTGGGGGACTGGAATGCACATCCTATCTGAGCTGTGGGGACAGGGCACTGGGGGTCTGGAATGCACATCCTATCTGAGCTGTGGAGCCTGGGAAGCTCCTGTGGCTTCTTTCAACGTGGGCTCGAGCGGTTTCAGGGGTCCCTTCCTGCTCTCAATCCTAGGTGCCCTGGAGTCAAACCTCTGGGCTTTCCGGAGGCAGCCAGCCACAGCCTGCACAGCAGACCTTCTAGGCACAGGATCTGAGGCTCAGGTGTCTCTCTCTGCTCAGGCTCTGCCTCTCAGGAACACACAGGAGTTGGGGACACAGCCCTCCACAGAGGGGATCTGCCTGTCCAGGGTGGGTGGGCAGAGACGGGATTGGGCTTGGTTGTGCCAGGAGGGCTCTACGGAGGAAGGACTGGCCAAGACGAAGAGGAGCAGGTATGTGCAGCAGGGCTCCTGGGCCCCTCAACCTCAGCTACTGATGGACCAAGTGGAGAGGACGCGTTTCTGAGATGCTCATTCATCCCTTCAGTCTCAGCTCAATTGCACCTCCTCCAGGTGGCCTGGCCTGTTCTCCCAGGCTTTGGGGTCTCCCCAGTGTTTCCATAAAGCCCTGTGATTTCTCTATCAGTGCACTTAGCACATCTGTTTATGGGACGCTTTTACCCCCAGCTTGTGAACTTGAGGGCCAGGGCTGTGACTTTTTTCATCTCTGCTTCACCAGTGCTGGGTACACAGTGGTTCCACAAGATCATTGAACAAATAAAGATGCCACCTCCAAAAAGCCTTCTGTGATTGCCCTAGTGTAATTTAAGTGCTCCTTTCTTTGCTCCCAAAACACAATGTAATTATACCTTTAAAAATAAAGCAAATCAGCCAGGCTCGGTGGCTCAGCCTGTAATCCCGCTCTTTGGGAGGCTGAGGTGAGTGGACTGCCCGAGCCCGCGGGTTCGAGACCCGCCTGGGCAACTTGGCGAGACCTCATCTCTACAATAAATCAAAAAAATGAGCCGGGCATGG
>NW_007248607.1:43463-44346 GCF_000164805.1 Carlito syrichta
GCCACTGCACTCCAGTCTGGGCGACAGAGTGAGACTCCAACTCAAAAATAAAATAAAATAAAGCAAATCGCTGTTGTGGAGAATATAGAAACAGTGTGAGATAAAGATGGAGGTAGAAGCCGGGTGCTTCCAAAATCCCAGCATTTTGGAAGATAGAGGCAAGAGGATTGCCTGAGCCCACAGGTCGGAGAGCAGCCTGGGCAACATGGCCAGACCTTGTCTCTACAATAAATCAAAAATTAGCTGAGAGTAGTGGTGCACGCCTGTAGTCCCAGCTACTTGGGAGGCTAAGGCAGAAGCATCACCTGAGCCCAGCAGGTTGAGGCTGCAGTAGCCATGAAGTGCCACTATACTCCAGCCTGGGTGACAGAGTGAGAGTCCGACTCAGAAGAATGAGGCAAATTGCCGTTGTGGAGAATATAGACAGAAATAGTATTAGATAAAAATGGAAGTAGAAGCCAGGTGTGGTGACTCGCGCCTGTAATCCCAGCACTTTGGGAGGTGTAGGCAAGACGATTGCCTGAGACCAGCCACAGATGTGTGCCACTATGCCCAGCGAGAATATAGAAACTTGGCAAGACCTTGTCTCTACAATTAAAAAAAAAATTAGCTGGGCATAGTGGCACACATCTGTGGTTCCAGCTACTTGGAAGGCCAAGGCAGAAGGATCACCTGAGCCCAGCATGTCGAGGCTGTGGTGACTGTGAGTGTGCCACAACACTCCAGCCTGGGTGACAGAGCGAGACTCTTTCTTTTTCTTTTTCTTTTTTTGAGTTGGAGTCTCACTCGGTCGCCCAGACTGGAGTGCAGTGGCCACTCCCGCCCACCGCAGGCTCGACCTGCTGGGCTCCGGCGATCCTTCCGCCTCAGCCTTCCAAGTAGC